>NW_012120710.1:7714427-7716004 GCF_000951035.1 Colobus angolensis palliatus | reverse complement strand
AAAAAAAAAAAAAAAAGGAAAGCATTATTTACTAGGAAAGGCAAGTTAATGAATGCCAAATAGAAAAAGAAATCTACATCTGTTTAATGGCAAAATGATCCTGTCTGCAATCGCTTGTCTCATTATTTTTCTCTGCTACAGGTCTGTGATCAACTTGACAGTAGAAACAGCAGCTTATTGTTATATCTCCCGGTGCCTATGAGAATGTTTGATTTTGAACATGTAATAGAGGCCTGATGAATGGTGGCTAAGTGGATGAATAAAACAATTAGTGAATCAGTTCAAATAAGAACCAACCAGAATCAACACTTGTATAATATTTTAAAGCTCTCAGAATATTCTTATACTTGAATCAGGATCAAATCAGCATTTGATTTGGCCTTAAAAATCAATTTAAAAAAAGACTAATGCAAATGATCAAAAAACATGAATGGAAAGTTTATAAAAGAAGAAATACAAATATATCAATATACATATGAAAATCTGTTAACATTGCTAGCTGCTTAATTGTAAAATGCAAAATAAAGTAAATATGAGACACTGTCAGATTCCATGGAATCTAGTTCAAATCTGGGCACACAATGTTTATATAATAATTATTCCATGTATTGAATATTCTTTTTATTGGATAAAAGAACGACAGAATTCAAAACAAAACAAAACAAAATAAAAAAAATGTGGGAAATGGGAAAAAGAACATTCTTGGTAGAGGCAAGAAATGATTATAAACAAAATACAGTGAGTTCCATTATAATGTGACATACATGTTTCTAAAATTGCTGTGCTATGCAAAATTGTGTAATAAAAACCACAGGGCTTATGGGAACAATGGGATCAGGAGCACCACACTAACAAAGTTCATTTGTGATGCATAAAAATATAGGAACCTAATAAAAACAATAGCAGTTTTACACATACTAAATTGTTAAGAAATATATAAATACAACAATAAGTATAGCTCTTTGTCTTGAAAATGACCAGAAGTTTTCTTAAGTGTATATGCAGCTTGTATGTTATTGTGGAGGAGTAGAAGGAGAGTTTCCTGTAACACCGCATGTGCATGGATGTGGTTCATAACACATGGTAAAACTGAGGTAGCCAGTAGGTGGGTGTTGGTGTGCATGTATACTTCTTGTGTATTCCTATGCAGCTGTGTTTAGCTAGGTTGAGTTTTCTGCATTGACCTAGTGTTTGTCATGAATGAGACTCATTCATGAATAAGCAACCGTGAAATTTGCCTAATATTCAAATGTTCCCTGGTATATCCATTACTTTGGAAAAAGTGTGTATTTTGGAAGAAGATTTATAACAGAACAGACTATAACAGAGGTGATAAAGTAAATAACAAGTAGAAAATAAGTGCAACCAAAGTAATTGCTAATTTACTATCCATGATGAGCTATCAAAATACTTCAGAGTATTTGCAACTAAATATTAACAAGTATAAACCTACATTTGTGCATACCCCTTATCATGTAGACTTATTTCTTCTTTCTCTATTTCTTCTTTCCAATTTTTTCTTCCCTTCCTTTCTCTTATCCTGAATTCATTTTTTTTCTTTCTCCTTTTTTTTTTTT
>NW_012120710.1:7707716-7714377 GCF_000951035.1 Colobus angolensis palliatus | reverse complement strand
ATACCAATGGTTTCAGGCAAAAATAAGCTCCCCATTAATTTTTTTTCTTCTCCTTTTTTTTTTTTTTTTTTTGCCTTTGGGAACCTAAAGCAGTGCTTATCCTTCCTGATGGCACTTAAGGCTTTAAGAGGTTACTGCCTGCTGTCGACAAAGATGCCTGCCCTGCCGAAAAGAAAATATTCATCATAGCTCTATGATATTCCCTCCAAACGAAAAGGAGAAAGCCTATACAATTAATCCCTCTTTCCTTCTGAAGCCTTTTCTGCCTAATCTAATCAGAAAAGGAAAACTGTTTTGCATTTTAAAGTAGCAACACCTTCTACCTTATTTACAATAAACATTTTTCGCTATGAAAAAATACATATTTAAAGAAATGTAGACTCAACAAACTGATGTCTGTATTTTAACTTGACAACTATACATTTTTTATTTTTGTATGCGTATTCCATGGTGCTTTTTTGGAGGGATGAACTAATTTTAATGAAATGTTGTTTAATAGCAGAGACTATTAGATCAGTAAGCTCACTGTCATCATTGGGCTGTTAAGTGACTTGTGGGCAGGAACTATATGTCTCATTTGTTTTTCTGTCATAGGGTCTGCGGTAGGTATTTGTGAAATGAATATTCAACCTTGAAACAAAATAGAAATCCATAAAACTTTCAAGTAATGTATATTTTAAAAATCTCTGTTGTTTAAAATAAATTTTAGTAAAATTCAATATACGAGTATTTGATCCCAATTCACTAAAACACTGTCTTTTTGGGACAATATAGTTTCATATTTTGTAGATTTTATCAAAGATGTATTAAGACTAGAAAGAAGTAGTAATACCAGCAATGATTAAAATAGGAGAGAGTACGTAATAACATACTCCCATCAGCTCCCAACCACAACTCAGAAGCAATTAAATGGCATATAAATTAAACTTACCTAGTTCAGGGTCCTTTAAACAAAAATTTTATATTTCTGTTACCTTTCAGCATCTACATCAGCAGGTGATTTCTGATATTTTTCTCTCATATAATTGTAGGAGAAACATTTTCTGAAAGAAGAGAAGAGTAAACTCAGTCAGGAATTGAGTACTGTTGCCACAGAAAAAAACAAGATGGCTGGGGAGTTGGAAGTTCTGCGATCTCAGGAACGCCGTTTGAAAGAAAAGGTTACTAATATGGAAGTTGCTCTGGATAAGGTAATTATTAACTAAACATATAAAGTAATTATCAACCAAATAGTTATTAACCAAATAGAATTGTTCTGAACAAAAGCTCTGTGTAGACAGGAACTGAATGTATCAATTTGTGTTGCATCCCAATCACCTAGCACAAAGGAAATACCTATCCTATAGTGAAGGCGTTTCTGAATTTTAAAATGTCATCATAATGCATGCTTTTTGCCAAGTTTTCTTTTTCAGGCTAACATAGTCACAGGGCAGTAAGATCAAAGATGTAAGATGTTCCTGATACCCTTAGTGATCCGAATAAGTAAAAATGTCTCCATGAGCACCTGACTTACCACCAAAAAGTGACTTGGGCACTTGGTAGAAGACAGTCTCTTAATAATGTCAATAAAATGATACAGTAATGCTAATGGCTGGCACTTTGTGGGGTCCAGAAAGTACATTTAGGAAACATAGCTTAAAGAATGAGAAGGATCAGTGATACTGTTTTTCATTGCCATTTACTGTAGAAAAATAAATATCTCTTCCTGTCACCTAGAAAGTCTGGAAGCCTAAAATTGTTCCAAAACCATCCTTGATTGCTAAGAAAGCAGCGCCTTTATGGTTAGATACAACAATTTGCGATCTCACCTCTGCTGCCTTTGTTTCTTAAAACATGCTATATTGACTCTGTGAATTTCAGTTGTGGTTATTTTATTTTATTTTATTTTGAGACAGAGTCTTGCTCTGTTGCCAGGATGGAGTGCAGTGGCACGATCTCAGCTCACTGCAACCTCTGCCTCCCGGGTTCAAACGATTCTCTTGCCTCAGCCTCCCAAGTAGCTGGGGCTACAGGTGTGCACCACCACGCCCAGCTAATTTTTGTCTTTTTAGTAGAGACGCAGTTTCACTGTATTAGCCAGGATGGTCTCTATCTCCTGACCTCAAGATCTGCCTGCCTCGGCCTCCCAAAGTGCTGGGATTACAGGCGTGAGCCACCATGCCCAGACAGTTGTGGTTATTTTAATATAAATTTGTATACGTTGGTAAAACTGTTTGCTCATTCCATCCTTAGTTCATTCATTGTTTGCCCTTCACATACTAAAAGCTATGTATTTGCTGGGGGTATAGAGGATAAAAATGTGGCCTCCAGTTGCTCACAGTTCATTGAATAAAACAGATAAATAGATCATTGTAATATAGTTTGGTGGAAGGGCAGGAAGATTTCTTGAAGAGATGGCAGCTCTGCATTTATAGGTTAATAAAATATAAGTGCATAAAGAATGGAAGATAAGCCATTTATGATTGCTCCTTTGTAGGCATCTTTGCAGTTTGCAGAATGTCAAGATATAATACAGCGTCAGGAGCAAGAATCAGTGCGCTTAAAACTTCAACACACTTTGGATATAAAAGTAAGGTCATCATAAATAGTAGTTTAAGCAAAAATAATGCCTTTCTTTGATATGCTTTTATATTCTCTCGTGTACCATAGATACACATTCAAGTATATTTCAACATTACCTGATACTATTAATAGCAATGATAAGCTCTGTGCATTGTTATATATTATACCTATCCTTTTCATACATGGTAACAGATAGAAGCACCACTATCCTTAGTTTAAAATAAGTGAGTGAAATACAAACAAGTTTACTAGTATCTGCGTGGGAATACCCAAAGCAAGAGTTTTCCATGCCCAGGAGTCAAGCGAGTACAAAACCCTAAGTGCAAATATATTTGCTTGTTTGGGGAATAGCAAAAGTGATGTAATCTACATGACAAAACATGTTTTTTTTGAATCATACATTTTACACTGAAATATGTGTTTATTTTAAGAAGTATAGTTTAAAGCTACAGACATAATTTAAAATCTCAATAGTGGATTTTGTTTGTGAAATCAAAAAATACATTTCGATTTCACAATTCTTTATAATTGTAGGCTGGCAGTTATTTTGCTCACCTCTATATTGTTTTCCAGGAACTTCAGGGCCCTGGATACACCTCAAATTCTTCACTGAAACCACGCCTTCTCCAGCCAGCATCTGTTACTCGTTCTCATTCTAATGTACCGTCTTCCCAGTCTACAGCCAGCTTCTTGTCTCATGTAAGTAACCAGTCTTATGATCCATTATGCAAATGACATATATGTAAGTAATTTTAAATTGGAAAGAATTACACTAAAAATAATATCTCTATATCCATAGCATTTTCAATTACTAGATTTTAGATTTATACATTTTCCTATAAATTCAGTGGAGTCCAGGTGAATAAAAATATTTTCTTCACTATTTAGTGTTTTCTTATCTTCAATTCTTTGGCTGTTTCCATCACAAGAATTTCCAAATTACAAAGCAAATAGTGAGATGGCTAAAATAAACATCACTTCAAAAGGCAAAGACAAGTTGGTAGTATATTTAATATTCTACCAAAATGAAAATTATTTGCTATATGTAGTTTGTTTGTTAACTTATTTATGACAGTTTTATTAATTATAAGACACTTTTAATCCCTTTAATTAAAATATTAGAAACTTTGGAAATTTTTTAGTTTAACCTTTTATGCTTTTAATGCTCATAAAAAATATGTGCAATGTAAAATTCAAGCCTTGTCTTCTCTGAAGATATGTATTTATGAAATCACAAATCCCTTGCAACCAGTATTCAACTGTAAAGAAATAAGATATTCCATAAATCACACATGAAAATCAATTAAATTAGTTAAAAGTCCTATCTTACATATGGCAACAGGATCACCAGTAATCTATTGTTTCATCTGTACCATTTACATGAAAATTGTATACTGTTTAAATGACTAAAATGGAGTCCTCTCACACACTTAAGATGTGTGCACTGAAAAATAAGCTATCATACAACAAAGAGTAGTCTATCAAACAATAGAATAATAATATTAGTGTTAGAAGTTAAGCATGTTTCTCTCTGGAGACTGGAATTCAGAGATGCCCAGGGCAAGGGCAGGAGACTGCTGCTTTTTAAGTGTTATGAAATCATTTTATTTTTTAAAATATGTACATGTTCCATTGATAAAAATTAAATTACCCTCCCCTCTCCAAAATTAATTTTGCAAATCAAACAACAACAAAGAACATTTGACCAGGAGTCATTGGAACCATGTTTTTAACTCTTTGTGTGACCTTGGGCAAGTCAGTTAAACATACTGCACCTTGATCTTTTCCTCTCTAATGAGCAGTCTGGACAAGATGACCTCTAGGGTCACCAAGAAAGATTAGCTATGAAATTCTGTGATTTTTAATTACCCAAAATCTATTAGATTTTTCCTAGCAGCTTAATATACAGATTGTGCTTGATTATAAAGAATGTCATCCATCACTGAAAAAGTACTAGTCATTAGCTTGTTTAACTTTAAATTTCAGCTTAAATATTTACTTGTTTATTTATTTATTTTTTCCTGAGTCAGAGTCTTGCTCTGTCACTCATTCTGGAGTGCAATGGTGCAATCATGCTCACTGCTGTTTGAACCAGCCAGGCTCAAGCAATCCTCCTACCTTAGCCTCCCTAGTAGCTGGGACTACAGGTGCATGCCACCACTTCTGGCTAATTTTTGTATTTCTTATAGAGACAGAGTTTCACCATGTTGCCCAGGCTTGTCTCAAACTCCTAGGCTCAAGCAGTCCTCCCACCTTGGCTTCCCAAAGTGCTGGGATTACAGGTGGGGGCCACTGCTCTTGGCCTCAACCTAAGTTTTTAAATAATAATTCTAACAGCAAAAATGAACTAGATTTAAAAAATGTACCGTCAGACATGCTTTATACAATTAATTCCTTCTCTTAAAAATGTTTATTATATAATTTAACGCAATAAAAGTAATATTCATTCTTTGTTTTGTTCACTGATGTTTGCTGAGTACCTGTAACAGTGTCTAGCATATATTCAATAAATATTTATCTCATGGATGAATGAATTCACTGTAGAACATTGTCTTCAGGTTTCCATTATTTCCACTGATAAGTCAATCAAATCTTGTTGCTGTTTTGGAGGTAGTTTTTTCTCTGACTGTTTTGGAGGTAGATTTTCTCTTTGTTTTGGTGTATAACAGTTTGCCTATCATGTGCCTAGATGTGCTGGTCTTTGTATCTATCTTTCTTAAGGGTGGTGGTTTTCCTGATGCATGGATTGAAATCTCTATCAATTTGAGAAAATTTTCATCACTTATCTACTCAGTTTGTTTTCTCTACTTTCTTTTTTCCCTCTGGGACTCTAATCACATGTATTAATTGTTTTTTCATCATTCCTTGTATGTCTTTATATTATTTTCACTTTTGCCCATCCTTTTGTCTCTGTGCTTTTCTGGCCTATTTTCCAGATAATTAATTCTCCCTTCACCTGAGTCTAATGTATTAAACCTATCAATTAAGTTCTTCATTTTAGAAATTGTGGTATTTAGTACTAGATTTCCATTTAATTCATGTTTTTTAACAAGATCCTTACAGAAATTCTCAATATTATCTTTTACTTTTTTGTATTGTTAAGTATATGTTATGGTCCAAATGTTTGTGTTTTCCCATAGATTCATATGTTGAAATCTAAACCCCAAGGTGGAACCTGTTGGGTCATAAGGGCTTTGCCCTCACAAATGGTATTAGTGTCTTTTTTTTTTTTTTTTTGAGACAGAGTATCGCTCTGTTGCCCAGGCTGGAGTACAGTGGTGCGATTTTGGCTCACCGCAAGCTCCGCCTTCTGGGTTCATGCCATTCTCCTGCCTCAGCCTCCTGAGCAGCTGGGACTACAGGTACCCACCACCTCGCCTGGCTAATTTTTTTTTTTTTTTTTAGTAGAGACGGGGTTTCACCGTGTTAGCCAGGATGGTCTCAATTTCCCGACGTCGTGATCTGCCTACTTCGGCCTCCCAAAGTGCTGGGATTACAGGCATGAGCCACCATGCCTGGCATTAGTGCACTTTTATGAAAGAGGCTTGAGAGAGCTTGTTTGCCCCTTCTCCCATGTGAGTACACATAGAAGATGCCATCTATGAGGAAGAGCTCCTCACCAAATGCTGAATCTGCTGGCATCTTGATCTTGCACTTCCCAGCCTGAACCGTGAACAATAAATTTCTGTTGTTTATAAATTACCCAGTCTAAGATACTTCCCTATAACAACCCAGAGTAAGAAAATAGCTGTTTTAAAAATTGGCACATGATGATTATATTATTTGAATCCCCTCTGAGCCTGTGTCGATTTTTTCCCTTGGTTTCTAGTCACGTTGTAGTTTGGTCTCTGCTTCCTCTTTAAATAATTGAGTCTGGACACTGTCTGTGAAAAAATTACAGGATAATTTTGGGTTCTAGACAATTTTCTTTCTTCTTTTAATTTTTTAAAATTATACTTTAACTTCTGGGATACATGTGCAGAATGTGCAGGTTTGTTACATAGGTACACATGTGCCATGGTGGTTTGCTGCACCCATCAACCTGCCATCTACACTAGGTATTTCTCCTAATGCTATCCCTCCCCTAGACCCCCACCCC
>NW_012120710.1:7679873-7707561 GCF_000951035.1 Colobus angolensis palliatus | reverse complement strand
TTTTTGAGACAGAGTCTTGTTCTGTCACCAGGCTAGAGTGCAGCGACATGATCTCTGCCCACTACAACCTCCGTCTCCTGGGTTCAAGTGATTCTCCTGCCTCGGCCTCCCAAGTAGCTGGGACTACAGGCGTGTGCCCCCATGCCCAGCTAATTTTTGTATTTTTAGGAGAGACAGAGTTTCACCATGTTGGCCAGGATGGTCTCAATCGCTTGACCTTGTGATCCATCCAGCTTGGCCTCCCAAAATGCTGGGATTACAGGTGTGAGCCACTGTGTCCAGCCTAGTTTATTTTGTTGTGCAGAAGCTCTTTAGTTTAATTAGATCCCATTTGTCAATTTTGGCTTTTGTTGTCATTGCTTTTGGTGTTTCAGTCGTGAAGTCTTTGCCCATGCCTACGTCCTGAATGGTATTGCCTAGGTTCTCTTCTAGGGTTTTTAAGGTTTTAGATCTTATGTTTAAGTCTTTAATCCGTCTTGAGTTAATTTTTGTATAAAGTGTAAGGAAAGGGTCCAGTTTCAGTTTTTTGCATATGGCTAGCCGGTTTTCCCAATGTCATTTATTAAATAGGGAATCCTTTCCCTATTGCTTGTTTTTGTCAGGTTTGTCAAAGATCAGATGGTTGTAGATGTGTGGCATTATTTCTGAAGCCTCTGTTCTGTTCCATTGGTCTATATATCTGTTTTAGTATCAGTACCATGCTGTTTTGGTTACTGTAGACTTGTAATATAGTTTGAAGTCAGGTAGCGTGATGCCTCCAGCTTTGTTCTTTTTGTTTAGGATTGTTTTGACAATGTGGGCTCCTTTTTGGTTCCATATGAAATTTAAAGTAGTTTTTTCTAATTTTGTGAAGAAAGTGAATGGTAGCTTGATGGGGATATCATTGAATCTACCAATTACTTTGGGCAATATGGCCATTTTCACGATATTGATTCTTCCTATCCATGAGCATCAAATGTTTTTCCATTTGTTTGTGTCCTCTTTTTTTTTAAGATTTGTAGCAATCAAAATATTTATTCACATAATTTTAAACTAAAGTTAAAGCTAATATATCTTCCATGGTAATGCCTTAAGTGCAAGTGATGCTTGGTTTTCTTTCACATTCATTTCTTTTCTTCTGAGTGAAGGCATATCAGTTATTCTTGAACAAGTCAATATAGCTCTGCAAAAGGGAGACATTGTTCCTGGCATGTTTTATTTCCAGTTCAGACATTTCAGTTAGAATCTTCCTAAATGCTGCCACTCTCTTCGGTTTGAAATGTATCAGTTCTTCTTTTGCAGATTCGGAAAGCTGTTCAAATTTCTGGCAGCACTCCTGCTGGTGTGCCTCAGCCAACTTGACGTCTTTGCTCTCTAACCGGGTGTTATCCAGAGCTTTGTTTGAGTTCTCATAATCAATGAGGGCTTTGGTGCATCTGTATGAGAGATCCTTAGCAGCTTCGATGTTGAGCATGTAGTATCAGAGGAGCTCTCTTAGCTTCAAATCTTCATCTGATGAAACTTGATCCTCTACTTTCCTAAGTTTTTCAAATAGCTCAGCAACCTTCAATAGGTACTTTTTGATGACTGTGAGCTCTTCTAAAGCCAGGCTATGTAAGCAGACTGCAGTGTGGATATAGACATCGGCAACATTTTTATGAGATCTGGTCATTTTGTCAGCTTTCACACAAGAATATTTGATCCTATTGTAATAGTTAATAAGGAAGTTCTTCTCTTGGTCAAAGAAGTCATCTACCTCCCTGACTCCAGTAAAAATGACTTTTAAAGAAGCCACCAAACACCTCTTTAGTATTTTTCACCACACTTTTAAAGAAGCCACCAAACACCTCTTTAGTATTTTTCCGCCCAACACGTAGGCTTCCAGTTCTTGTTTCATCTTGGCAAATTCTTCTTTGGTCATAGACCCTTCATCTTCTCCCAGTTTCTGCATCTTCTCTCAAGGACCACTGAAGTTAGGCTTCATAGGAGCAGGTGGAATAATAAGCCCAGCATAGTCTGTTGTTTCAATAAGACTGTCATGTAGCCACACAAAGTCTTCATGTTGCCTTGTAACATAAAATTCTGGGCTCTGAAATGTGGGCAGTGTGGTCTTTGTGTGCACTGTAAATGTGACTTTATCTCTCTCACTGAGTGCATCAGGTATGTCAATCTGAAGCGAGGGATCAACATTCAGGTCCACAGATACAGATCTCAGCTATTCATCAGCTTCCCAGCTGGGGCACATCAGGCACTGGCTGCAGGACAACCCTGCAGTTCTTGAGCTCCTGCCCACCGGTCTTCATAAACTCACTTTTGGTTCAGATTTCACTTACGACTCACTGTGGCACAAGACAATACCACCAGCAAAGCTGCCTCTTCAAAAGGTTTAATGGGTTACATGTTTGTGTCCTCTCTTATTTCCTCAAGCAGTGGTTTGTAGTTCTCCTTGAAGAGGTCCTTCACGTCCCTTGTAAGTTGTATTCCTAGGTAATTTATTATCTTTGAAGTAATTGTGAATGGGAGTTCACTCATGGTTTGGCTCTCTGTTTGTGTGTTATTGGTGTATAGGAATGCTTGTGATTTTTGCACATTGATTTTGTATCCTGAGACTTTGCTGAAGTTGCTTATCAGCTTAAGGAGATTTTGGACTGAGGCAGTGGGGTTTTCTAAATATACAATCATGTCATCTGCAAACAGGGACAATTTGACTTCCTCTCTTCCTATTTGAATATCCTTTATTTCCTCTCTTCCTATTTGAATACTCTTTCTTTCTCTTGCCTGATTGCCCTGGCCAGAACTTCCAATACTATGTTGAATACGAGTGGTGAGAGAGGGCATCCTTGTGCCAGTTTTCAAAGGGAATGTTTCCAGCTTTTGCTCATTTTTTTTGTTGTTGTTTTCTAAAGTCTTCTCTTTATGTAGTTTTCTGTTCTTTCATGAAGACAACACTTTGTTTGTTTGTTTGTTTTGTTTTGTTTTTTGAGATGTAGTCTTACTCTGTCACCCAGGTTGGAGTACAGTTGCGTGATCTCGGCTCACTACAACCTCCATCTCCTGGATTCAAGCAATTCTCATGCCTTAGCCTCCTGAGCAGCTGGGATTATAGGCACCTCCACCACATCTGGCTAATTTTTGTATTTTTAGTAGAGCTGGGGTTTCGCCATGTTGGCCAGGTTGGTCTCGAACTCCTGACCTCAAGTGATCTGCCTACCTCAGCCTCCCAAACTATTCGAATTACAAGCATGAGCCACCATGTCCAGTCAATACTTTCTTGTTTCTCTTTAAGGATATTAACTTTGGTTTTTAGATAATTTTTTGTGTTACCTGAATTATCAATGTTTCTTGGAATTCATTGTTTTGTTTTTGTAGAGACTTTCTTTTAATGCTTGGTGACCCTTGGATATCCATTCATATTTAAGACTGAGGCCCTAAAAAGCTATTGAAAGCTTTGTGTAAGGTTGTTGGGGCTTTTCAACTGGTAGATGGTTAGGTATTGCTTCTTTATTGAGGGACCCAAAAGTTATCTATAGGTCCTTAGTCTTGGGCTGATCAGTTTCCCCAAAGAGGGATCTCTTATTCCTGACTTAGAGGTATAAGTCTGTCAGAATTCTGTTAAGTGAGTGGAAGAGGAAGTCTAGGGTAACTATTAATATATATCTATCTATGCAGTCTCACTTAATACTCATATTTAACATTTGCAACCTTACTCCTGCTATACAAGATAGATATCTCTATGGAGTCCAAAGTCCTTTGGTTCAACCTTACCCAAAGGTTAAGCCTCTAAATTCATTTGGGGGAAAGAATGAGTAATCACCTGAGTATATGGAGACAGCTTCTGGGATTCTAACAGCTTCTCCTATAGACTTAGCCAATCCTCCAATTTTTCTGCCCTATTTCTTACCCTGGACTTCGAAATACATGAGACCTCCAATTCCTGAGCCTTCCTGGAATACTCAGAGGCAGAGTAGCTTGCTTCACATTGGCAGCTTCTGTGCAGGTACTTTAAGTTTTAACTTTGTTTTGCTAAATTAATTATGAATTATCCATTTGCCTGCCACCTCCCAAAATTTTGTTAGCATTACTAATTTAATGTTATCTGTCCTTTCCTCTTTATCCTTCTTAATTCCTTTAGTGTCATTAAAATGGGGCTTAGGATAGTACAGAAGTTAATGCCAAGTTTAGAAGCAGAATATTACTGTTTGCATTGTTCTACATTGCCCCTTCATTTATTATTTATCTTGATTTTAGTCTCTTTATTTTACAATTCTAATAATAGCTTAGATTTACTGAAAACTCCTTTGCCAGGCACTGTGCAAAGTACTTATGGAGATTAGTTCATTTCTCACAACTACTTAACATGAGGGAAGTGCTATTATTATCTCTATTTTACAGACAGGGAAACTGAGGCTTGAAGAAGCTAAGTGACTTACACATGGTTTACACAGCAAAAATACACTTGAGTTTGGGCACTGTGGTTAATGCTTGAAATTCCAACACTTTGTGGGGACTGAGGATGGAGGGTTGCTTGAGACCAGGAGTTTGAGACTAGCCTGGGCAAAGTAGTGAGACCTCATCTCTACAAAGTTAAAAAAAATTAATCAGGCATATTGGCATTTGCTTGTAGTCCTAGTCAGGAGACCGAGGCAGAAGGATTGCTTGAGCCCATGAGTACAAGGTTGCAGTACCTGGGCAGCAGAGTAGGACTCTCTCTCAAAAAAAAAAAATAATAATAATAATAATAGTAATAATAATTTCGGCAAGACTTACCCAGACAGCCTGAGTCCAGAACTTATGTCCTTAACTGTTATACTGTACTATTTCTCTACATTATACAGAAGATTGATGTTTATAAAAATAATTTTAAGTTGATGATGTAAATAGATACCCTATATGAACTATTATTGTGTTTCATTAGTCTTTGTGAATGACGATCACACAGTTTTAAAGATTCAAAGGCAGTTGAAATTATCCAGGTGATTTTCCTGTGTTAAAAGTAAGAAAGTAGGAAAACCAGAAAAGTAATATTGTGTAATTTGGCCCAAACTCAAACACCTAGAACATGTATGTACTGTATCTTTGTGCGTGTACACACATAGACATATACATACATATACATATATATATAACTGATAGTTTGATATAGGAGCATTTTAGATTAATATTTCAAATAGTGGCTATTTTAACATAAGTAAAATATATCTAGGATGCTAGAATTGATTTTGGTTGTGTATCAGATTCTATTCCTATGCACTACCATTTGTTATTGCTGCGCTTGATCTTTGCCAATGGAATACACATGATGTGGGCAAGATTTTTAGCAATGCTTCATAACTTTTTTCCTGTTTCCTGTCCATCTATTCCTAATATGTTATGTAAATAGTGTACTTATATTCCATTTTATAACTATACTCTAAAAGGAATATAAATATAAGAGATGGGTTTGGGGCAGATATTCTCAAAATAGAGTGGTTGAATTCAAACTGAATGAGATCAAGCTGTTATTTTTAGCTTTTTCATTTATCTTTTGTCTTTGGAGAATGGAGACAGAACTGGTTGAGGAGTACACTCTCCCTAGGCCTTACTTATCTTACATCATGACTTGTAAGTTTGCCTGTAATAGACTTAAGGCCATTAGAAAAAGCAGTATTGGAGAAGATAGAAGTACATTAAAGATATAATTTATGAAAAATTTTAGAAACAAGTCTAACATAAAATGATTTCAAAGTCAATGATTTCAGAGTCAGAATGTAATAGGAAACTAACCAAACCACAAAATAAACCTTAAGCTTCACAACTTAATGTATAAGCTTATATTCTTCCCATAGCACAAAAAGCTTGTATAAGTTTTACCCTGCAAATATATGTGCTCTAGAAATAGCCTTAATGTGTATCCTAAGGCAGCAGTTCCCAACCTTTTTGGCACCAGTGACCAGTTTCATGAAAGACAGTTTTTCCATGGAACAGGTTGAGGCGGGGAATGATTTTGGGATGATTCAAGTGCATTACATTTATTGTGCACTTTATTTCTATTATTATTACATTGTAATATATAATGAAATAATTATACAGCTCACCATATTGTGGAATCAGTGGTATCCCTGAGCTTGTTTTCCTGCAACTAGATGGTCCCATCTGGTGGTGATGGGAGACAGTGACACCCAAAGTGTGTTGCTTATGTCCAGTCTACTCCCTAATCTCGTCTGGTTGCTGTCACTGCAGAAAACGCTGCTTCACAAAGATAGGATGTTGGAAATGGAAGCAGGCTTTTCCATGCTTTTGTAGCAATCTCAGGATATTCTGCCTTGACTTTAATCCAGAACATAGGGAGATTTGAAGTTGTCTCAAACATACTTTTAAAGCCACTGTCATTTGCAATCTCAAGCAGTTGATCCTCTTCTAGCATGGACAAAGCCAATGCACCTGGTTTATTGACAAATGGGTGACGGATCCATTCCTTTCCAGTTTGGGGGTCTTTTGTGGTTGGGAAGTAATGCTTATACTCTTTCGAAAGCTGAAATAGGTGATCATGCACTAGCTGGGAGAAAGGAGGCCTTGGCAGAGCCTCTTTCAAAATCTCTGATAATTTTGACACATGTCAAAAATTCCAGTGTTAACTCGTTGCTCCCATAATTCCAGTTTGACTTTGAATGCAGCCCCTTTATCTGCCAACTTGAACACTGTTGTTATTCTCCCCTGAAGTGACAGATTTTGTTGAGTAAGTTGAATATGTCACACAGGTAAGCAAGTTTTGTGACCCATTCTGTGTCACTGAAATGTGCTGCCAGTGGTGACTTTTTCCTAAAAGAAATCTCTGGAGTGGCTCTCATAACCCAAAAACTCTAGTCAGTGATCTACCTTTAGAAAGCCATCTCACTTCTGTGTATAAGAGAAGACGTATATGCTCTGTGTCCATCTCCTCGCAGAGCTGTGTGAACAGACGAGTTAAAGGCATGTACTTTACTGTGGTTAATAATTGTAATCACATCCTGCAAAACATTGTTAAGTTCAGGTGACATTTTTTGGTTAGCCAGCATCTCTCTATGGATGACACAGTGCATAGACTCACATTCAGAATCAACCTCTTTGACCTGAGTAGTGAAACCAGAAAGCTGTCCAGTCATGGCAACCGCTCTGTCCATGCATATACCAACACAAAATGACTAGTTTCCCTGATATGTAATCATTCAAAGACTTGAATAGTTCTGCAGCTGTGGTGTTGTTTGGCAGCAAAAGCACATATAACATGTGCTCCTGCACATCCTCCTGAAAAATATGTAGCACAAAAACAAGCATTGTTGCCTTGTTGTCAAAATCAATAGACTTGTCAATCTGGATTGTGTACCATGGTGATTCGTTAACCCTCTAACAATTGTGCCTCACTATCCTCAGCTATTTCATCTATATGTCTAGTTATGGTGCTAGCTGAAAGAGGAACACATGTCACCTTTTGAACTGCAGTTTCTCCTGAGAGTTCACGACAAACGTGCTTATCAGTAGGCAGGATCATCTCTTCGCCAATAGTAAGGGGCTTCTTCACTTTCTCGATGCGTTTAGCCACTAAGAATGATGCTCTCAGTGCAGACACATTTGACGGAGTGGTGGTGTTCAATAAATGCTTCTGTTCTTCATGTTCGCCATTTGTTTTTCTTTTTTTTGAAAAACTCCAAAGGCTTGTCTTTTAATGCAGGGTGCTTTGTCTCCATGTGATAAAGCAGTTTTGAAGGTTTCATGGTTTCATTGGATAGCCGGTCACCACATATTATTAAAAAAGGGCTTGGAGAATGTGAATCACGTATTGCAATGAACCTGTAATTTAAGTAGGACTCTTGGTATTTTCTTTTAAATGCAGCTTTCTTTTCAATGCAGCTTTCTTTTTGTTGGCAGTCTTGGAGCCTTCTGCTGTCTCATCATTCGGTCTTTCCCCCTTTTCAAAGAAGCTTTCCAGTGATGATTGTTTTTATCCATTTTGGCTAGGGTTAGCTTGTGGGCTTACCAAATCTGACTGAGACAAGTGTACAGTGCAGGAAAGAGGTGCAGGCAAAGTGGTAAATCAAATAATGGGCAGGACACACATGGACTAAAATCAGTGTCTAGTTCTGACTTAAAGCCTGCCACCAGGTGCAGCTGTACAGTTGAGTACATCAACTCACTTACCACTATAAAACCAGCCACCAGATGCAGCTTAATTGTTACTTGCCACATACTGATAGGGTTTTGATAAGTCTGCAAGCAATTGATTTATTATGGTCTTTGTGCAGTCAACCCTCTCTGCTAATGTTTTTTGTTTTGTTTTTGTTTTTTTGAGACGGAGTCTCACTCTGTTGCTCAGGCTGGAGTGCAGTGGCACGATCTTGGCCCACCAAAACCTCTGCCTCCCAGGTTCAAGCGATTCTTCTGCCTCAGCCCCCTGAGTAGCTGGGACTACAGACATATGCCACCATGCCCAGCTAATTTTTGTATTTTTAGTAGAGACGGGGTTTTTCTATGTTGACCAGGCTGGTCTCGAACTCCTCACCTCGTGATCCACCCACCTCAGCCTCCCAAAATGCTGGGATTACAGGTGTGAGCCACTGCACCCGGCTTCTGCTAATATTAATCTGTATTTGCAGCCACTCCCCAGCACTAGCATCACTGCCTTAGCTCCACCTCAGATCATCAGGCATTAGGTTCCCATAAGGAGTGTGCAACCTAGATCTCCTGCTTGTGTAGTTCACAAGAGGGTTCGCACTCCTATGAGAATCTAATGCCACCCCTGATCTGACAGGAGGCGGAGCTCAGGCAGTAATGTGAGTGATGGAGAGCAGCTACCGATACAGATGAAGCTTCACCCACTGTCCTGTCACTCACCTCCTGCTATGCGGCCCCATTCCTCACAGACCATGGGCCGGTACCGGTCCAGGGTTTGGGGACCCTTGTTCTAAGGGTCAAAGGACTGGGGTAGGGGAGAGCAGGATCCTTTGTTGGGCTCTGGTAACTTCAGGAAGAGCATGTGTTTATTTCTTTACAAGCCTGATAAGAGTTGTATGTAACTATATTTTAGAACTATTTCCTAACTGTTTTCTTTTCTTCTATTTTTTTTTCTTGAGATGGAGTTTTGCTCTTGTTGCCCAGGCTGGAGTGCCATGGCACGATCTCAGCTCACTGCAACCTCCGCCTCCCGGTTTCAAGCAATTCTCCTCCCTCAGCCTACTACGTAGCTGGAATTACAGGTGTGCACTACAACATCCAGCTAATTTTTTGTATTTTTAGTAAAGATGGGGTTTCACCATGTTGGCCAGGCTGGTCTCAAACTCCTGACCTGGGTGATCCACCCGCCTTGGCCTCCCAGAGTGTGAGGATTACAGGCATGAGCCACCGCACCCAGCAGTGCTATTTTCTAATTTTAAAAAGTGTATTTTGCTCATGTTATAAATCAAAGTGTATTTCCTATGAATTAACCAATGAAGTATTCAACATGAATTAATAAAACTATTATAAGCTATACAAACATTAAAAAGAAAGATTGATAATTTTGACTAAATAAAACGTAAATCGGCCAGGCATGGTGGTTCACATGGGAGCACTTTGGGAGGCCGAGGCAGGCAGATTGCTTGAGCCCAGGAATTGGAGACTAGCCTGGCCAACATGGCAAAACCCCATCCCTACAAAAAATACAAACAAAAAAAAAATAGCCGGGTGTGGTGGCATGCACCTATAGTCCCAGCTACTCAGGAGACTGAGGCAGAATGATCAATTGAAACTGAGAGGTCAAGGCGGCAGTGATCCATGATCGCATCACCACACTCCAGCTTGGGTGAAAGAATGAAACTGTCTCAGAGAGAGGAAAGAAAGACATTTCTATTGTTATAGTAAATACCCCAAAGTACAAGGTATAAGACACAGAAGAGGAAGCTTATTGAGAACTTCTGGAAAAGACATAAGGATTCTCAGTTGACTGCCTGCTCAGTCTCAGTTGGTGTTATTGTGTGGCAACCAAAAAAGGTTTTAATGATAGCATCCAGATCAAGCAAGGGGGACAGCTCTCTGCTCTGCTCAGACTTTTCCTGAGTAAATTTAGCCTGAGGTGTGTGTTGGGAAGTAAGGAGGGGGTGTATGAGTGTATGATAAAATAAGTATCATTTTTAAAGGGTTATGTTATGCTCATTTCTTACAATCCTAGGTGTTAGAACTGTGACAAGGGTTGGAAAGTGTATGGGTATGGAGGGAAGCTTTTCTTTAAAAGATGTGAAACTATATAAAAATTAAACTGCCTTCCTTGATCTTTGGTGATCAAGCAAAGGCCAGATAAGCATATTACTGGAATGCCATAAAGAGAATTCTTCATCCCTTCTGATATGGGAGTTGGACTAGAACCAAAAGATTTTCAGGACCCCTCCAGCCTTGATATTTTTGTGATTTTTATACCCAACCAAAGTATGGGTTATATGTAATGGAATATATAAAGACAATGATGATCAAATCAAGTCCTTGCCTCTGTGGAGGTTACATTTTCATTGGAGGAGAAACACACATAGAAGTTTGAAAGGTAAGTATTGGGATAAAGTCAATAAAAGAATGTCATAGGACTAATTATAATTAATTTCTAGTGAATGGTAAATTGAAATACTTTTTTTTTTTTTTATGACGGAGTCTCACTCTGTCTCCCAGGCTGGAGTGCAGTGGCACAATCGTGGCTCACTGCAATCTCCGCCTCCCGGGTTCACACCATTCTCCTGTCTCAGCCTCCCAAGTAGCTGGGACTATAAGCACTTGCCACCACACCTGGCTAATTTTTTGTATTTTTAGTAGAGACGGGGTTTCATCATGTTAGCCAGGATGGTCTCAATCTCATGACCTTGTGATCCGCCCGCTTCGGCCTGCCGAAGTGCTGGGATTACAGGCGTGAGCCACTGTACCTGGCCAATTGAATGCTTTTTCAAACCTCATGTCAGCCAGCACAGTGGCTCACGCCTGTGATCCCAGCACTTTGGTAAACCGAGATGCGTGGATCACCTGAGTCCAGGAGTTTGAGCTCATCCAGGGCAATATGGCAAAACCCCATTCTACAAAAAAGTTAGCTGGTCATGGTGGTGCATGCCTGTAGTCCTCAGCTACTGGAGATGCTGAGGCAGAAGGATTGCTTGAGCCTGGGAGATGGAAGTTGCAGTAAACTGAGATCATGTCACTGCACTCCAGCCTAGGTGACAGAGTGGGACTCTGTCTCAAAAACAAACAAACAAAACTTACATATTGTAAAGCATCAGTCACTCTCAAAGAACCTAGGTGTCACAATGACGGGGGAGAACAACATATTTATATATGTTTATGGGTTTTACATTGCTCATTTATAATAAATGTCAATGGCTCAAAAATTTTAACAGTAATTGCCAAAGCTTATTTGATAAACTTTCTGGTGGGCAGAAGATGGGAAGATAAGAAGTCTAGGTTATAACTAAGGTGAGTGAATATTGCCATAGGGTAAGATTTTCTTTATAAACTTTATGAGGTTTTATCCCATATTGGGTATTATGCATATTACGGTGAGGGCAAGAACAAAACCAGTGTTTGGTAAAATTGGATCATCTTTTTAGAGACAAATGTTTTTATTCACAATTGAGAAAGTGATTCACATCCCTATATTTTTAAGCAAATGGAGTCAAATTTAATATTTGAGTGGAGTGTAATTTATGAAACTTTAGACTGCCTCATCATGACAATTTCTAGGTAAGATAGCCATCAGTAAACTGGGAAGACATACTTAGCACACATTCAGTTAGTCAGAACTCTTCATATCTTCAGTTGGACATTATATTGGTTTATTAGTGGAGTTGAGAAGAGGAGAATATGAGGATTATATTATACCAGTAACATCAGCTCTTCATTGGCATAAACCCTAGAAAATTAAAGTCCAATGGATAAAAAATCTGCAGTGTTCATCCCTCAGCAGCCAATCTGTGTGACAGGTGTAACTTTTCAGTGGGATGGACTCCTTCAGCTAGAATAGCTCAGGGATAGCCCGAGTCTACCTGCTCCTCAGTGCACTCTGATCATTTGGTTTCCCCTCTTGATGTGCCTGTTGAAAATGTCTGTATTCCTTATTATATTATAAAGATTTATTGGGGAACACTATCATTCTGAAAATCTCATATTATTCTTAAACACCAACTAACACAGTTAGAAAATATTGGATGTTTCTTTCCTCATCAGTAAAATGTGGGGGGTAGATTAACTCATCTCTAAAGAGCTTCTTACTTCTCAAGTTCCACTGCTCTATCAAATTAGCTTAGCTGTAAACAAAGTATTGAAAATTATTTTGTCCATGTGTAAATATTTGAAAATATTTAATGACATAGTAAGGATGTTTATACTAAATTGTTAACGTTTTAAAACAAAAGTAGTTTAAAAATAAACATATGTAGTTTGGCCCCACATGTGTATATGTGTCCACGCACATATAAATTAGATATAGTACTCTATTGATTATTTCCTGGTTATTATTGATTATCTCTGTGTAATAAACTTATGGGTGATGTTTTTGTTTTCCTTTTCTTGCTTTTCCATAATTTCTGTTTACCAGTTGTATTAATTTTGTGATAGGAAATAGCATAAGAATCTGAAAAAATAAGTGTCTTTGTTTGTAAATTGTTTTAATTCAGCACTCTACGAAAGCTAACACACTGAAGGAAGATCCAACAAGGGACCTGAAACAGCTTCTCCAAGAGTTGAGAAGCGTGATCAATGAGGAGCCAGCTGTGTCTCTGAGCAAGACAGAGGAAGATGGAAGAACATCTCTGGGAGCCTTGTATGTGGCTGTGTAAGGCTGTGTGCACACAGAATGGGAAAGCTCATCTCTTGAATGGTTTGCCATTGAGTTATTCACATGTTATTCTCTGGGAGGGTGAGGTTTAAATAACTTTAAAAGGTATCTGAAGTTACCACATAAAACAATATGAAGATGGAGGAGTTAAGCAAATGTAAAACAACTTGACATTAAGAGAAAACAATACAGTCATTCTATTCAGAAAATACTTAGTGCAAGGTGTCACCCAAAGTTATATTTGTAAATTTTAATTCTCAAAAGATTTTATATCCATAATCTTATTGGTTGAGACAAGGCAGAGCAGGGTTTATTTATCCCATTTTGTAAATGAGAAAAACACATCTCAAAAGGTCGACATGTCTGCAGCCACACAGTTCAATGGTGAAGATAAAACTAGAACATTGAGAACTACATACTCTCCAAGTAGAAGGTAATAGGAAATGCTTCGTTTTCTCTGCATTCATGCCAATGACTTGATTTGATTATATCATATTAGTAAAAGATTAGATCCAAAAAGGATTCAGCCAGTTCAGCAGCCCTTCCTTGCACACAGCTACAGACATCAATGAGAGTCTCCTGTTCTTTCAGAGAGTGGGTTTTACTTTTGTGTGTTATCATTTAGCTTAGCTTATCTTAAAGCATTTTGATATGGTATATATATTTTAGTTATAATAGCCCATTATTGTAATATTCATTTTCTGATTATATGACAAATACCTAAAAGTAATAGTTCCTGAAATAATACCTATATATAAATAATCTCCAGCTTCTTATGATGTCCAATTTGTATATATTTACCTAAGGTAGCAAAATATTAGCTGAGTTTATCTAATTGTTAATTATTAGTAATAATAGTAAAATATTAGTAACAGCCCAGTTGCCTTAGTATAACATTACGTTATCTGAAGCACATAACGTTGGAACTGTTCCACTAGCAACTCCAATGAACATTTTCATTTTCTTTTTCTTTTTTTTTTTTGAGACGGAGTCTCACTCTGTCGCCCAGGCTGGAGTGAAGTGGCCAGACCTCAGCTCACTGCAAGCTCCACCTCCCAGGTTCACGCCATTCTCCTGCCTCAGCCTCCCGAGTAGCTGGGACTACAGGTGCCCGCCACCTCGCCCGGCTAGTTTTTTGTATTTTTTAGTAGAGACGGGGTTTCACCGTGTTAGCCAGGATGGTCTCGATCTCCTGACCTTGTGATCCGCCCGTCTCGGCCTCCCAAAGTGCTGGGATTACAGGCTTGAGCCACCGCGCCCGGTCGAACATTTTCATTTTCAGAGCACTTCCATTTTTGTCATAACTATAATATGCCTTACAATCCAGGGCAGTATTATTACACTTATTTGACAGATTTGTAAATTTAGGCATAGATTAACATTCCTCCTCCTACAAAGCAGAGGAAAAGCCAGAAGTAAAAGTTGGAGACCCCGCTCCCAGCACTGATCATTCTGAGGGATTACCAGGTCTTCCCTGATCAGCTTCCACCACTCTAGCCACTAATGATGGGCTTGGACGCTATTGGACTGTAGTATTGAACATGAATATATTTGGTCCCTACCTTTAGAGAGTTTCTGTTAATTTGCCATAATCCTATAAATGACCTTGTCACTAAAGCCTAAACTCAGCCTAAAGCTTTTAAGAATTCATGGGAGGAAAGCATTTCTCAGTTGATGAACTCCAGAGCCCTTTGCAAAATTTGCTTGGAGGCCTAAAATCCACAGCTGTCACTAAAAGAAAAATTGAATATATGTAAGCAATTGATTAGTCTAAAAAGACATGGATGAAATTGTGCTTTATATGATTAACTGAGAGTTGTATTTTCTATACAGAGAGGATAGGGTAAGAGATTGCATCACTGAATCCAGCCTGAGATCAGACATGTGCCATAGGTAAGAAGAATCTGAGATTCTGGATCAAATTAATTGTCCAACTGTTTTATATGTGGCTTTGTAATTTGAGAAGTCTGTTTGGACATAAGTTTACATGACACTTAATGGGCATATTGGGTTCATTGTTTAACTGACTTTAAGAAAGATTTCAGTGAAATGTACTGAAGTAATTTAGTTTCTAGAAATCAACTCAATAGACATTTTTTCTTTAAAATTTGCTGATATTTATCCATATGAAGCTATTAATATGGTATGCCATACCAAAAAATGGAAGATTTTTTCTACATTTACACAGATTTACAATGGCTTACATAACTTTTGAGAAAAGTATGGTTCAGAAGGAAGCTATAAAAACTTCAGTTTAGGACTATAAGCACCTTATCGAAAACAATCCTATTTTCATCAATAATGGAATAGCTGAATTCTTAAATGAAAAATTTTTAAAGCAAAAAGAAATGAAATCCATAACTCCAAATAAGACCGTAATCAAAGACAGCTTTCAAAAATTGACTTTAGCCAAAAAAGAAAAAAGGCTAATGTTAATTCATTATTTATCATGGTGTATAAGACACTGTGGCCATTACTCGAAAATCTTCAGTAGCTCCTCACTGCCTACTACATTAAGTACATGTCCCTCAGTCTGACACTGAAGAATCTCCCAGAGTGGTCACACAAATCTCCCTTGTGACCACTCTACTTTCACTCCTGTATTATCCTCTAATCAAACCAGACTCCTCCTGATTCCCAAAAGTTCATTTATTTTTGTCTTCAAGCTTTTTCTCCATTCTGTTTCCTCCACCTGGAAGAGCCAATGCCCCAGTCTCACTCTTTTGAATCCATATCTATCTAAAAGTAATGTTGAGAGAAGCAATTTTATCATTAAGTTAATGTTTATGATTTATTTATCCAGCTGTCAAATGATATCATTTCACCCTACATAAGAATACATTACTTTTCTCACAAACTTTTGTTACATTGGTAAGAAAATAACATTGTGTAAACTGTGATTTCTCCCATCCCTCTACCAACAGAAGCAACAACTCGTTGAGGGACTCCACTGAAGGAAGCAAATCAAGTGAAACTCTTAGTAGGTAGGAAACACCAGCCCCCATTTTCAAAATGTCCCTTTTATGATTATTCGTTATTAATTGAAAAGATCTTTAACTGTCTGTAATGTGCCATGCACTGCAGCAGACCCTTAGAATATAGTGAGCAAGACAGATATGGGCCCTGTCCTCAAGTTACTTACAATCATGAGGTCTGTCTTTTGACGGACTGCCTGGAAAAATTTATTTTTATCTTTTCTATTTTCACCACCTAAATAAACAGAGATATCCGAGCCCTCTGTATATATTAAAAATTATGAACGTGAATTCTACATTAAGATCTAGTTAGAGTAGGGACTAATTCATTGCTGTGTCTTCAGCACCAAGTGTAATAATGCCTGCCACCTAGTAGCCATTCAGTAAATATTTGTTTAGTGAATGGATTAAGATAGTATTATAAATATTTTCTTACTGTCTCTGCTACTTGATCAAAATACAGTGAATTTGAATCTTTGTAAACACAGTTGTCCCTTGGTATCCATGGGGGCATTTGTTCCAGGATCCCTACAGAGACTAAAATTTACAGATGCTCAAGTCCCTTATATAAAATGGCATAGTATTTGCATATGACCTACACACATCTTCCCATATTCTTTAAACCATCCTTAGATTACTTATAATACCTAATACAATGTAAATGCTATGTAAATAGTTGTTATATTGTATAGTTTAGGGAATAATGACAAGAAAAAAAAGCCTGTACATGTTCAGTACAGATACAACCATCTTCTTTTTCCCCAAGTATTTTCAATTCTCATTTGGTTGAATCTGTGATTGCAGAACCCATGGATGCAGACTGACCAAGTGTAAATCTTTCTTGTAGCCTAAAAGAAATGATGTTTTTATTTCCTTCTCACCTGGGTATGTGATACTACATCATACCTATTAATAACCACAACTATCAACTGCATGTTTTATTATTATTATTCTTAATAAAAATTCTTATTTTCCAGTTGATTTAGACTTGTCTTATTAGTCTAATCTCATGTATGAGGCAAGCATTATTTTCCCATAGAAATGAAGACTCAGATTGCTTAGCAACTTGTCAAAGTCATACTGCTTGAAAACAATGGAGGTCAGATTTGAACTCAGGTTTAGCTGGTTCCTGAGCCCGTGTTTATGACCACTGTGTACTGCCTCTGGGTACCCACACTGAGCTACTGGAGTTGGAGCCCAGTCCTAGGCGTGGGAAAAA
Source organism: Colobus angolensis palliatus (assembly GCF_000951035.1). Classification (NCBI taxonomy): domain Eukaryota; kingdom Metazoa; phylum Chordata; class Mammalia; order Primates; family Cercopithecidae; genus Colobus; species Colobus angolensis. The sequence goes on along the minus strand of NW_012120710.1, from coordinate 7,690,592 downwards.
GAGAAGCTACTTCCCTGAGATAATTAAAGCTCTGCAGTAGTTTCTTCATGACTAGAAAAATCTGCTTCCTTCAGCAATGAAAGTACTGTAATACTTCTTTGTTCTGAAATTATGAAAAATAACTTTTTCTTTATTATAAAAAATAACTATATGCTCCAAAAAGTCATTGAGAAAACATGTTTTACATTTCAGTAACTGGGTTAATAAAATACACCTAGATTCTCATATGCATATCAACTATCATGGAGCTTCTGGGGAACTCCACTGTACATTTGTGAGAGACTGAAAGTTACGAAGCAAATAACAACTTAATATCATAATGAAAATAATTTTGACCTCACAAACCTCCTGAAAGGGAACCACCTTGAGAACTGCTGCCATATTATTCTCATGTTGGTACTCAACTCACAGAGAACTATGTAGTTTACTTCAACTTATAGTTTTGTACACTGATACTACTAATGTTATGAGTTGTTGTTATCTTTATTTATTTATTTATTTATTTATTTATTTGAGACAGACTCTCTCTCTGTCACCCAGGCTGGAGTGCAAAGGCGTGATACCGGCTCACTGCAACCTCTGCCTCCTGGGTTCAAGTGATTTCCCTGACTCAGCCTCCCGAGTAGCTGGGACTACAGGCGCATGCCACCACACCCAGCTAATGTTTGTATTTTTAGTAGAAACGGAGTTTTACCAAGTTGGCCAAATGGTCTCGATCTCTTAACTTCGTGATCCACCAGCCTCAGCCTCCCAAAGTGCTGGGATTATAGGCGTGAGCCACCATGCCCGGTCTGATTTCTTTATTTCTAAATGAGTCATTAAGATTGCAACTCTTAGAATCCATGAACAGATGTTGTGGATTTTATAGCTATTAGTACACAAAAATGGATTTTCTAATGAAGATTATATATTTTCATTCTGTAAAATATTCATGGATTCTGAATACAAAAAGATAATGCAACTTTGAACCTACCTCTTAGAGTATTTTAGGACTTTAGGGTTATGATTGCCATCTTGAGGTTATATTTTAAGCCATCACATTTGCCTGTGTTCGCTTGCTTCTATCTATGAATCTTAGTACTGTGTTTGTGAAATGGAATGCTTACATTACCATTCTTATGCTTCCAGAGAGCCGGTCACATTGAATGCAGGAGACATGGAAGATCCCTCTGGTTGCTTCACATTCGCATCTGCAGGTGAGTTTCCAACGAAAGCACAGAAATAGAGCCTACAATGTCTCCCCATTTCCATGAGGGTAAAAGCCAAAGTCATTGCAGTATCTTCCAACTCCTTGTTAACTCTCTGGCCTCATTTCCTGCTACTCCCTCTTTCATGCATTTTGTTTTATCCACCCTCAAACTGTTCCTTGAACATGTCAGGCAGCTTCCGTGTTAGAGCTTTTATGCCGTGTTAACTTGTGTTGCTAAAACCTCAGCTCCTTTAAAGCCTTTACCCAGGTGTCACTTTCCCAGTGGAACTTAATTGTCATCACCACATTTAAAGATCACAACCAGCCGGTGTGATGGCTCATGCCTGTTATTCCAGCACTTTGGGAGGCCAAGGTGAGTGGATTGCTTGAGCCTAGGAGTTCAAGACCAGTCTGGACAACATGGCGAAACCCTGTCTCTAAAAGTAAATTAAAATAAAATAAAAATCACAATTTTCCCGCACTTCCAAGTGCTCCTTCTTCCTTTTATCAGTTACTCTTAGTATCTTCTCACATACTGTGTCACCCCTGTGAGACAAGAGCTGTGCAAGGGCAGATGTCTTTAGCCATTTGGTTCCTGGATATATCCCAGGTGCCTGGAGATTTCCTGGCACATAGCAGGTACTGAATAAATATTGAATAGACGAAAGGAAAAGGAGAAGAATCGAGATGGACAGTTCTCCATAAAATTTCCAAAGAATTATAGATAAGATGATCTCATTAAAAAAAAGCTCCAGAAAGAAGAGATTGAAAGTCAACACAATTTGTTGACAAGCAAAGTGGCATAACTCAAACTAGAAATGGAAGAGAAAGATTAAAAACATCACAGGGAAAAGCTTTAGAAAATGAAAAATAAAATAGATGTGACTGAAATTATAGCCATGGAGAAAATTACACAAAAGGAATTTTTAAAAATAAGTACCAAAAATAATTACACAGAATATGTTATATTTGGAAGGCAGAGGCAAACCAACAGATACATAATTGGTCTTCCTATGGAAGAGAACAAAATAAATGAGAAAGAATGAAACTGCGATGATTATTCAACAAAAATGTAGTTATAAATCTGGACCGTATAGTAAATAGAGAAATTTGAGGTAAGCTGAAAAGAGATGGGAAAAAGATAAATTTTCATTTTTTTTCTTAATGTCAGTATACAGTCACATGCTGCATAATGTTTTGGTCATTGACCATGACGTAAACAACAGAGGTCCCATAAGATTATAATAGAGCTGAAAAATTCTTGTTACCTAGTGATGTTGTAGCTATGATAATGTCATACCACAGTGTGTTACCTTTTCTATGTTTAGACATATTTAGATAAATAAATACTTACCATTATGTTACAGTTGCCTACAGTATTCAGTACAGTGACATGCTCTACAGGTTTGTAGCCTAGAAGCAATAAGCTATACCATATAGCCTGTATACCATCTAGGTTTGTGAAAGTGTATTCTATGATGGTCACACAATGACAAAATTAACTAACAGCACAATTCTCAGAACATATCCCCATTGTTAATTATGACTGTATATTTATAATCAAAATGTAATATTCTTAAATATAATAATTGCAAATTCTTAATTTTTAAATAATCTTTGGGTTGGGGGAAGTCTTTCAGGAACTAACATTTTGAATAAAAGAACATTTATGTAAACTTAATTCCTTCAGGTTTACTTCATTTATATGTTTTTTACTATTGTTTCAATGATTACTCAGGACAGTAAAACATTTATCCTTGCCTTATTAGATTGATATAAATGAATGCTTTTACCTTTTCTCATACATTGGCAGTACCTTCGAATATATTAACTCCATTCACTATCCTTCCAACTTTCATACAATTATCATATATTTTAATTAAAAATATGAATTATAAAAATATAAATACCACATTTAATTATTTTTATTGTTTTCTACAGTTAAGATCCATTTAGATGTACCCACATACTTACACTTAACTTTCTGGTATCATTTTACTTATGCCTTTAAGGCTTCTTTTAATGTAAACCTGCTGGTGATAAATTCTCTCCATTTTTGTTTTTCTGAAATGTGTTTATTTCATCCTGATTTTTGAAGAATATTTTTGCTGAGTATAGAATTCTAAATTGGTATTTTTTTCTTCACTTTGAAGATATCACTTTCCATTGTTTTCTTTCTTTCATTGTTTCCACTAAGAAGTCAGCTGTAAGTTTATTGTTTATTTAAACACAGTCTGTTCCTTTTTTTCCCCTTTTGCTTTAAGATTGTTTTTGTTTTTGATTGGTTTGTTTTAGCAGTTTTTATTCATTTCTGCAGATATTATTTTTTTATGCATGTAAGAATTCACTTGGAGTCTGAAGTAATGCTGCTTGAATCTATGGGAGTCTATGCCTGATAAGCCCATTGTCTGGACCCTGTAGATCTATGTCATTATTTGTATTTTTTTCCTCTTGGTTTTCTGCCATATCATCTTGTCTCCTTATATGCCTGGTTATTTTTATTGTATGACATGTTATATATGAAAAGTTGTACAGATGATATACATAGTGATGCTATGAATGAGATTACCTTCCTCTAGAGAGCATTCATGCTTGCATTTGGTAGACAACTAAGGCATCCAGGTCAATTTAATCACATTAGAAAGAGGATTTGAAGCTAGACCTCAGGATCCCAAGGGCAGGTCTAGTTCCTGTTCACCCTTATTCCTGAGGCATAACCCTTTTCAGTTCCAACCCCAAATCTTGGGTATTTAGAAGAATGTCCGCCTGTCCCTCCACCATTGGGAACATTTTCTCATGAAAGCTTGACTTTTTGAGAAGTGCAGTGTACTATTTTTAGTTAATTCTGTCCTTTTACTTTTGTTCTTGCAAACTTTTAGCAAGTCCATCTGTGAAAAACTCAGCTTCTCGTTCATTCAATTCTTCTCCTAAAAAGTCTCCAGTGCACTCGCTCCTAACTAGTTCAGTTGAAGGTTCAATAGGTTCCGCATCACAGTATAGGTCCGCCAAGCCTATTCATTCATCTGATTCTGTTAAAGGTAAGAAGGATCTGATATCATTGATGTGATTAATTGATTTCCTACACTACTGAACTCTTAAGTTCTTTTGACTCAGAATTAAGATTTTGTGTGCTGCTCTTACGTGTAAGCTCTAACTGATTCTGTGTAACTTAAACAGGTCTTATTTAAATAGAACAGCTATTATGTACCATATGAGCCTTAGATATTGATATTGATATTATATGTAAACATTATCTCTCTTTTTCTCTAAATGAATAATGAACGTCTTTGCCTCTTTTATTAAAAGATTTTGGATCATCTTTTAAATGCTGTGAGTTACTTTTCTTTCTTATTTACATTCTCTAAAATCATAACTCTTCTTCAGTCTCTGCTTTAGTCACTATAAGTGCATACCATACAAACTTTTCAAAATTTTCTCATTTTTAATATTTTAAGTTAGTTTGTTATTTGATAAGACAAATGAGAAAAAAATGTTTGATTTAGAATAAATGCCTGGTAAGTAAGTGAGAGTTAAATATTATGTGTTGAATGAACTTGAAATATTTCCCATCATGTATGATAGTGACCAAACAACCCCGGTGTTCTATGACATCATTCCCTTTTGTAAGAGAGAAACTAGACAAAGTTGTATTATCATCAAGTTATTTCTTAGTCTTTTGAAATTCTATACCTTACACATTTCTAGATCCTAAAAAATACCTAATCACACATTAGTACATTTTTTACATCTTTTTTTCTGTACTTGTGTCCTCTTTCATCTCTTATGTTTCTAAGCTATTCATTTACTGTCTTTTTAAATTTTAAGTATAGAATTACTTTCCTGTTCTGTGGTGGGCAAGTCTGTGCAAACCTCCCCACAAAGACTGAGGAAGCTGAGAGGCTGAAGAAAGAGGCTGACAAATCCAATTTCTCAGAAAGAAACATTTAATAGGGACTTAAGAATGGAGCCATGTCTGTGCCTTCGCAACAGTCACACAAGGTGGTGGATCCTTGTACCACTATCCCCCCAGACCCAGGGCCTTTATACCATAGGTAAAGGGTATACATGCCTCAGAAAGGATGAACAGGACAGTTGCTTAAGGGTAGAATTTATGGCAGGTACTTGCTACCTACCTTACAAGGAAACTGGAAATCTTGGATGCCTTCCTGGAACTGGGATTAATCAGAAGTCAACTTAGCAGATTAGCATCCAAGATGGAGTTGCTTTGGCCTCCATATTACCTTTTAAAGCTGTGGTTATTGCAGGAATAGAGCAATACTGCTTGACACTTCTTCTCACCCCCAACCCCCCGCTTCTTGTCATACTCATCAAACATATATTTTATATTATTTATGTTAAAAACCTCTGGCCAGGTGCTGTGGCTCATGTCTGTAATCCTAACACTTGGGGAGGCTGAGGCAGGCAGCTCACCTGAGGTTGGGAGTTCGAGACCAGCCTGACCAACATGGAGAAACCCCATCTCTATTAAAAATACAAAATTAACCAGGTGTGGTGGCACATGCCTGTAATCCCAGCTACTCAGGAGGCTGAGGCAGGAGAATCGCTTGAATCGGGAGGCAGAGGTTGCGATGAGCCGAGATCCCATGATTGCACTCCAGCCTGGGCAACAAGAGCGAAACTCTGTCTCAAAAAAAAAAACTCTCCAAGAAAATGTTTCTCATTCTCTTAAACTGAAGTAATTCCTAGATAATTGCCTTGAATGAAAAGGGTATTTTTGATAGGAAAATTAGCCATTAAAAATATTATCAAAATTATGCAGCTAGGCAGGGATTAAGATAAAAATTTAAGTCTTCAGATTGCCAATTAAGTACTTTTAGAGGTTGACAAAACAGCACACTGGTAAGAGAATAGCTTACATGCTCCTAGGCCCTCTTTAGTTGCCACTGCCACGTTCGTTCTAGGTTCAGTGTGATCATGTTGGCATCCATGCCACCCTCTGCCATCATATAATACATTCCCGTTAGGTGACAGAACTGACGTGGGCACTGGCCTCGCATCCCTTGAAAATGGTGCAGTTTCTGTATAATCAGCAGTTCCGCTGAGTAGTTAGTGGAACTACTCAGGCTTGATACGAAAAGCTGTCATTTATAATGCAGAATGTATCATGAAACTTGAAGTATTCTTTTTACCCATCTTATTTAATATTACGTAGTTAAGTAATGATACATCAGATTGGTTTGAACAAAATCAAATAGGCTAGCATTGCAATATTTAGATAAAACTCATTTTTCTCTGTTTTAAAATCATGTTTTAGAGTTTCCTTTAAGTGTTATAGCTCTTTTAGAATTTGTCATGAAAAAAGATCTCTTTATTTTAAAGAAAAATTGTTTAGCCTTTAATTAAAAGATTTCTAAAAGGAAATGTTGAATAGACTTTTAATATCACATCTAAGCAATTTTCTAATAGATTCACAGTCTCCGCCAATAGAAACAACAGGAAAAACATGCAGGAAGCTTCAGAACAGACTAGAAAGCTTGCAAACTCTGGTAGAAGATTTACAGATGAAGAACCAAGGTACAGTGTGTGTTTTTGAAGAGATCTGCCTTGCTCATTAGAATGTTCACCTTCCTTTCAGATTAAGCCTCCTGTCTGTCGACCTACTGAAAGGATATTGAATTAGCAACTATAAACGGAAGTCTAAATATAAGGGTCTTAACCATTAATAGCCCCTGGATTAATTGTGTGACCATGGGTAGGTCACTCTTGCCCTGCTGTTCTCTCTTATCTAATGGGGATGACAATCCTGCTGGCCATCCCTTAGGAGTGGTTTTGAGGTTCTGAGTGGTTTTTCACATGGGACTTTCCCACACACTGTCTTTCTTGTTGCTATTAGGTCTGTAGACAAGCATTTATATGATAATAGCCTAGGCAAGAGTATAGTCAATAGCAAGGAAGCAAAATAATGGTATTTATTCTTACACAGGATTTAAATTAGCATAGCACTATAAGACACTATGCCACCCAATGAATCACAAAATAAAAAGAATCCACTTCTAAAAATGCTAAAACTGTTTGAATAAGAAACTGTTCTAATCTGCAGAAAACTGGCAGCTTTTTGGGCATAAGTTCTAAGTACCATGAATATGGGGGAGCCTTCATGGTTCATACTTTTCTAACCCACATTCATGACTCCAGGGGCCTTTATCAGAGAGAAATGAATTTTGAAGTACATTTGTTATTCTACCTTTTCTATCCCTAGAAAACAATGAATTGCTGGGCAAAGGAAAATACATTTCTAAGAACAAATCTTCATAAAATAAACAACTTTGTTAGTAGTAATAGTTTCTATTAACACTTAATTGAGCACTTCCCAACTGTGTGCCAGGCCTTGTACTCAGAGCTTCACTTACGTTTTCTTCATGTGATCTTCACAACAACATTGGGAAATGGGTACTGTTATTACAGCATTTGAAAATGAGGAAACTGAAGATAAAAAAATAGTCAGTAAATTCCAAGTCACAGTGAAGAGTAGAGCAAGGACTTGGCCTCTGCAATTTCTGACTCCAGAATCCACGTGTTTTTAATATAGTAAGGCTTTAGCGAATTGTTGTTGAAGAAAATTCCAGGTCCCTGTGATAACCCAAGATTCCTATGTGTATAAACATTAGGAAAAATATTTGGTTTTAAGTTTATTGTGAATTTGTGGGGTTTTAGCATTATTTTTTAAAATTTCAATAGTTTGTAGGGAGCATGTGGTGTTTAGTTGCAGGGAAAAGTTCTTCAGTGGTGATTTCTGAGATTTGGTGCACCCATCACCCAAGCAGTATACAATGTATCTTTTTTCCCTTACCCGCCTCCCATCCTTCCCCCCAAGTCCTCAAAGTCCATCATATTATTCTTATGCCTTTGCATCCTCATAGCTTAGCTCCCACGTATGAGTGAGAACATACAATGTTTGTTTTTCTTTTCCTGAGTTACCTTACTTAGAATAATGGTCTCCAACTCCATGCAGATTGCTACAAATGCCATTATTTTATTCCTTTTTATGGCTGAGTAGTATTACATGGTTGTATACACATATATATACACACACACACCATGTAAATATATACCATGTAAATATACATGGGGTGTGTGTGTGTGTGTGTGTGTGTGTGTATGGGGGAAGGATGAGATGGGTGAGGTGTGTGTGTGTATATATATATATATATATATATATATAAAATGTAATACTATATATATACACACACACACACCATGTAATACTCTCTATAGATAGATAGATAGATAATAATTTTCGTTCTTTTTTTTTTTTTTTGAGACAGAGTCTGGCTCTGTCACCCAGGCTGGAGTGCAGTGGCGTGATCTTGGCTCACTGCAAGCTCCACTTCCCGGGTTCACACCATTCTCCTGCCTCAGCCTCCCAAGTAGCTGGGACTACAGGCACCCGCCACCATGCCCAGCTAATTTTTTGTATTTTTAGTAGAGATGGGGTTTCACCGTGTTAGCCAGGATGGTCTCGATCTCCTGACCTCATGATCCACCTGCCTTGTCCTCCCAAAGTGCTGGGATTACAGGCATGAGCCATAGCGCCCAGCCTGATTTTCTTTATCCACTAGTTGGTTGATGAGCGTTTAGGCTGGTTCCATATTTTTGCGATTGTGAATTTTGCTGCTATAAACGTGTGTGTGCAAGTGTCTTTTACACATAGTGACTTCTCTTCCTCCAGTAGTGGGATTGCAGCATCAAATGGTAGTTCTACTTTTAGTTCGTTAAGAAATCTCTGTACTGCTTTCCATAGTTGTTGTACTAGTTTACATTCCCACCAGCAGTGTAAAAGTGTTGCCTTTTTGCCACATCCACAACCAACATCTGTTGGTCATATTTTTCACTTATGTCATATTTTTAAATTATGACCATTCTTGCAGGAGTAAGGTAGTATCACATTGTTTTGATTTGCATTTCCCTGATCATTACTGTTGTTGAGCATTTCTTCATATGTTTGTTGGCCATTTGTATATCTTCCTTCCTTTGAGAATTGTCTATTCATATACTTAACCCACTTTTTAATGGGATTATTTGTTTGTTTTTTTCTTACTGATTCGATTGAGTTCCTTGTAGATTCTGGATATTAGTCCTTTGTCAGATGCACAGTTTGCAGATATTTTCTTCCACTCTGTGGGTTGTCTGTTTACTCTGCTGCTTATTTCTTTTGCTATGCAGAAGCTTTTAAATTTAATTAGGTCCCATCTATTTATCTTTGTGTTTGTTGCATTTGCTTTTGGGTTCTTGGTCATGAACTCTTGTCTAACCCAATGTCTAGAAGAGTTTTTCTGATGTTATCTTCTAGAATTTTTGTGGTTTCAAGTCTTAGATTTAAGTCTTTGACCCATCTTGAGTTGAAGTTTCATTCTTCTACATGCCACTTGCCAATTATTCCAGCACCACTTGTTGAATAGGGTGTCCTTTCCCTACTTCATGTTTTGTTTGCTTTGTCGAAGATCAGTTGGCTGTAAATATTTGGCTTTCTTCCTGGGTTCTCTATTCTGTTCCATTGGTCTATGTGCCTATTTTTATACCAGTACTGTGCTGTTTTGGTGATGATAGCCTTGTAGTATAGTTTGAAGTCAAGTAATGTGATGCCTCCAGATTTCTTCTTTTTGCATAGTCTTGCTTTGGCTATGTGGGATCTTTTTTTTTTTGTTCCATATGAATTTTAGGAATGTTTTTTCCAGTTCTGTGAAGAATGATAATGGTGTTTTGATGGGAATTGCATTGAATTTGTAGATTGCTTTTGACAGTATGATCATTTCCGCAATACTGATTCTACCTATCCACGAGCATGAAATGTGTTTCCATTTGTGTGTGTTATCCATGATTTCCTTCAGCAGCATTTGTAGTTTTTCCTGTAGAGATTGTTCATCTCCTTGGTTAGATATATTCCCAAGTATTTTATTTTTCTTGCAGCTGTTGTAAAAGGGGCTGGGTTCTTGATTTGATTCTAAGCTTGGTCATTGTTGGTGTATAGCAATGCTACTGATTTGTGTACGTTGATTTTGTATCCTGAAACTTTACGGAATTCATTTATCAGATCTAGGAGCTTTGTGGATGAGTCTTTAAGGTTTTCTAGGCATAGGATCATGTCATCAGCAAACAGCAATAGTTTGACTTTCTCTTCAATGAAGGATGCCCTTTATTTCTTTCTCTTGTCTGACTGCTCTCACTAGGACTTCCAGTACAATGTTGAACAGCAGTGGTGAAAGTGGGCATCCTTGTTTTGTACAAGTTCTCACGGAGAATGCTTTCAACTTTTCCCCTTTCAGTATAATGTTGGCTGTGAGTTTGTCATAGATGGTTTTGGTTACCTTGAGGTATGTCCCATCTGTGCCGATTTTGCCAAGGGTTTTCATTATAAAGCAATGCTGGATTTTGTCAAATGCTTTCTCTGCATTTTTTGAGATGATCATATGATTATTGTTTTCTTTTTTTTTTTTGAGACTGAGTCTTGCTCTGTCGCCCGGGCTGGAGTGCAGTGGCCGGATCTCAGCTCACTGCAAGCTCCGCCTCCC
>NW_012120710.1:7679401-7679718 GCF_000951035.1 Colobus angolensis palliatus | reverse complement strand
ATTATTGTTTTCAGTTCTGTTTGTGTGATGTATCACATTTATTGACTTGAGTATGTTAAACCATCCCTGTATCCCTGGTATGAAACCCACTTAATCATGGTGTTTTATCTTTTTGATATGGTATTATATTCAGTTAGCTAGTATTTTGTTGTGGATTTTTGCATCTATGTTTATCATGGATATATATATATATAAAAAAATAAAATATGTATACACACACACACACACACACACACACACACACATATATATATATTTCAAGACAGAGTCTTGCTCTGTCACCCAGGCTGGAGTGCAGTGGCATGATCTCGGCTCAC
>NW_012120710.1:7635399-7678846 GCF_000951035.1 Colobus angolensis palliatus | reverse complement strand
TTTGCATCTATGTTCATCATGGATATTGCTCTGTAGTTTTCTTTTTTTGTTATGTCCTTTCCTGGTTTTAGTATTAGGGTGATACTGACTTCATACAATGATTTAGGGAAGATTCCGTATTTCTCTATGTTTGAAACAGTTTCAGTAAGATTGGTACCAGTTATTTTTGAATGCCTGATAGAATTCAGCTGTGAATCCATCTGGTCTTGGACTTCTTTTTGCTGGCATTCTTTAAAGTACTGTTTCAATCTCACTACTTGTTATTAGTCTCTTCAGAGTTTCTGTTTTTTTCCTGGCTTAATCAGGAGGGTTATATGTCTCCAGGAATTTATCCATCTCCTCTAGATTCTCTAGTTTGTGCATATAAAGGTGTTCGTAGTAGCCCTAAATGATCTTTTGTATTTCTGTGGTATAAGTTGTAAAATCTCTGATTTCATTTCTAATTGAGCTTATTTGGATCTTCTATCTTCCTTTCTTAGTTAATATCACTAATGGTCTAATAATTTTATCTTTTTAAAGAACAAACTTTTTATTTCATTTGTCTTTTGTATTGTTTTTTATTTGTTTATTTCAATTTCATTTAATTCTGCTGTGATCTTTGTTATTTCTTTTCTTCTGCTGGGTTTGGGTTTGGTTTGTTCTTGTTTCTCTAGTTCCTTGGGTGTGACCTTAGAGTGTCTATTTGTGCTCTTTCAGACTTTTTTATGTAGGCATTTAAGGCTTTGAACTTTCCTTTTAGCACCACTTTTGCTGTATCCCAGAGGGTTCAATAAATTGTGTCACGAGTTTCATTCAGTTCAAAGAATTTTTAAATTTTCATCTTGATTTCATTATTGATCCAAAGATGATTCCAGAGTAGATTATTCAATTTCCATGTATTTATATAGTTTAAGGGTTCCTTTTGAAGTTAATTTTCAGTTTTATTCCTCTGTGGTCTGAGAGAGTACTTGATATCATTTTGATTTTCTGAAATTTATTTAGACTTGTTTTGTGGCCTATCATAAGATTTATCTTGGAGAATGTTCCATGGGCTAATGAAAAGAATGTATATTCTGCAGTTGTTGGGTAGAATGTTCTGTAAATATCTGTTAAGTCTGTTTGTTCTAGGGTATAGTTTAAGTTCATTGCATTAAGTGCATTGTTTTTTTTGTTTTTTTTTTGTTTTTTTTGTTTTTTTTTTTTTTTGCTGTTGTTGACTTTCTGTCTTGATGACCTGTCTAGTGCTATCAGTGGAATACTGAAGTCCTCCACTATTATTGTGTTAGCATCTATCGCATTCTTAGGTCTGGTAGTAATCATTTTATAAATTTGGGAATTCCAGTGTTAAGTACATATATATTTAGGATTGTGATATTTTCCTGTTGGACTGATCCTTTATCATTATATAATATCCCTCTTTGTCTTTCTGAACTGTTGTTGCTTTAAAGTATGTTTTGTCTGATATTAAGACTAGCTACCCCTGTTCGTTTGTGGTATCCATTTGCATGGAATATCTTTTTCCATCCCTTTACCTTAAGTTTATGTGAGTTCTTGTGCATTGGGTGAGTCTCTTGAAGACAGCAGATACTTGGTTGGTGGATTTTTATCCTTTCTGCCATTCTGTATCTTTTAAGTGGCACATTTAGGCCATTTACATTCAATGTTAGTATTGAGATATGAGGTACTGTTTTGTTCATCCTACTAGTTGGTGCCTGAATACCTTGAGGTTTTTTTTCTTTGTGTTATTGTTTTATAGGCACTGTGAGATTTATGCTTTAAGATGGTTCTATTTTGGTGTGTTTGGAGGTTTTGTTTCAAGATTTAGAATTCCTTTTAGCATTTTTTTAGTGATGGCTTGGTACTGGGGAATTCTCTCAGCACTTTTTTTTTTCTTTTTTTTGTCTGCAAAATACTTAATCTGTCCTTCATTCATGAAGCTTAGTTTTGCTGGGTACAAAATTCTTGGCTTGCAATTACTTTGTTTGAGGAGGCTAAAAATATGACCCCAATTCCTTCTGACTTGTAGGGTTTCTGCTGACAAATCTGCTGTTAATCTGATAGGTTTTCCTTTATGGGTTACCTGATACTTTTGCCTTGCAGCTCTTAAGATTCTTTCCATCATCTTGACATTAGATAACCTGATGACCATGTGTCTTTTTGCAGTGAATTTCACGGCTATTCTTTGAGCTTCTTGTATTTGAATGTCTAGATCACTAGTGAGACCAGGGAAATTTTCCTCAATTGTTCCCTCAAATAAGTTTTCTAGACTTTTAGATTCATTTTCTTCCTTATGAACACCAATTATTCTTGGGTTTGGCTGTTTAACATAATCCCAGACTTCTTGGAGGCTTTGTTCAATTTTATTAAATTATTTTTTCTTTGTCTGATTAGGCTACTTTGAAAGCCTTGTCTTCGAGCTCTGAAGGTTTCTCTTCTACTTGTTCTAGTCTATTGTTGACATTTTCCAATGCATTTTATATTTCTATAAGTGTGTCTTTCATTTCCAGAAATTGTGATTGTTTTTCTTTATATCTATTTCTCTGGAGAATTTTCCATCCATATTCTGTATTGTTTTTTAAATTTCTTTAAGTTGGTTTTTACCTTTCTCTGGTATCTCCATGAGTAGCTTAATCAACCTTCTGAATTCTTCATCTGGCAATTCAGAGATTTCTTCTTGGTTTGGCTACATTGCTGGCAAGCTAGTGTGACCTTTCAGGGATGTTATCAAACCTTGTTTTGTCATATTTCCAGAATTGCTTTTCTGATTCCTTCTGATTTGGGTAAACTATTTCAGTGGAAAAACCTGGAACTCAAGGTTCAGATTCTTTTGTCCCACAGGGTGACCCATTAATGTGGTGTCCTCCCCAAGGCCCAAGGGATGGGCCTTCCTGAGAGCTGGAGTGCAATGATCGTTATTGTTCTTGTGCTTCTAGCCACTGAATGGGTCTACCAGGCTCAGGGTTGGTGCTGGGAAATGTCTGCAAAGAGTCCTGTGATGTGATTCATCTTCAGGTCTCCCAGTCGTGGATACCAGCACCTCCTCTGGTAGAGGATGTAGGGGAGTAAAGTATACTCTGTGAGGGTCCTTGGTTATAGATATATTTAGTGTCCTGGCTTTATCAAATACTGGTTTTGCTAGCAGTGGTATGTTCACATGGACAGACTCAGGACCTCTGGGTAGCCAGAATGTTGCAGGCAGTGGAATTAGCAGCTGCTTTCTCCTTCCTTAGTACAGGGTTATTCTATCATTTCTATCATGGGTTACTATAATGTCCTGAGTTTGCTGGCCTCCAGCCAGGAGGTGGCACTTTCAAGAGAGCACAAGCTGTGATAGTAGACAGGGGAATATAAGCCTGCCCTAAGTTGGCCAGGGTAAGTATTTGGGTTTGTCAGGTGATATGTGGGGCCATCAAGCTCTCAATAGTTTGTGTGTTTTGTGATCAGCTACCAGTGCAGGTTAAAAAATACCATCGGATTAGGGCAGAGTTAGGTGAGTCTGAGCTGAGACTCTCCTTGGGTGAGGCCTGCTGTGGCCACTGTGGGGTATGCGTGGTGGTTCTTGGGCCAGTGGGGTTATGTTCCAGAGGTGAATTGGCAGCCTCTTTTGCCAAGGAAGTTGGGGAAAGCCTGTGCAGTAGGCCTCACCTAGCCTCCCACACAGTTGGCAAGGCCAATCTTGCTCCCACCATGCCCTACTAACAGCGCCAGTGTCTCCAGGCAGCCAGTGCAGGGCAGTGGTTGGGGGTTGCAGGTAGATCAGACCTTGCCCCTGTTATAAACTTCCCCACTGAGAAAGCAAGTATGGCTTTCAGGTCTCACCTGCCCCTTCTTCTCTGCCCACACTGTCAGCAGTGGCTTCTGTGTTCCTTTCTGTAGCATTTCCCATTCACCACCCAGATTCTGCTCAAAAGAATTTGTGCCCAGTTGAAATTATTACAGAGTTCAGTTGCAAGCTTCTTTCACTCTGCGACCACTCCCAAATTCTGCCAGCCACCTTCCCCAACTGCCCCTGTGAGATATAGTTAGGGATGGCTTCCCTGGGCTCAAGCTGGAGAATGGGAGTGCCTCCAAGGCCCCTCCCACTGCTCCTTCTACTTTTATATTTTGCACTAAATTTGTTCCAGTTCTAGGTAAGGTTAAATCCTTCTCCCGTAATCTGGATTTTCAGGTTCCCCAATGGGGTATATGTTCAGAGGCAGGATTTCCCCCTCTCACACTTTGGAAACTCACAGTTTTTTACCTGTCTTGTGGAATTTGCAGTGGCATGCTGCTTCTTTTAAAGGATCTGTAAATTCTTTTGGTTTTCCTGTTATGTTCCTGCAGTGGCTCTTGGAGCAAAAGTCAACGGTCTCCACACGTTTCTCTGTCCATCCAAGTTGGGGCTGCATGTCAGCCCTGTCTCCTATCTGCCATCTTCCTCTCCACATCTATTGTGAGTTTTTTGAAGGAAGATGCATTATCTTATTGATCATATTTTTATTCGCGCCATGACATATGTTTCTGAGTTTATCCGATGTATGCCACCAAACAATAATCCACATGGAAGACATATATTTGTTTACAAAATAAAAAGACCTTTTTGCTGAATGCAGTGTCTGGATGGGACACCTCTTGAAAATTCTAAAACAAGTATTTTTAGGGGGAATTTTGGGAGGACTGTCAAAACTTGAAGTGCATTTACGCTTTGACCCAGAAATTTCACTTCTGGCAATTTATTCTATAAAAAATGATTGTACAAATGCACAGAAGTGTTTATATAAAAGCATTTATTATAAGAAAGAAAGAAAGAAAAAAAGAAAGAAAGAGAGAGAGAAAGAAAGAAAGGAAGGAAGGGAGAAAAGGAAGGAAGGAAGGAAAAGGATGTAACCTTTTTTAGTCTGTTTACTAACATTCTAATAATTTGCATAATGAAATATTAGTAAATACTATGCAGTTACAACACAACATAAGCTGAACTGGAAAATTATTGACATTTTGTTATATGGAAAAAGGAAGCTACTGAACAATCTATACCATATATTTTCATTTGTGTAAAGAATAAAACATATGCACATGCAGATATTCAACAAATTGCTGGTAATGACCTCTCAGGCGGAGGCAGATTCCAGCAGATTGAGGGAGCAGAGGCAAAGACTGACCTTCATCTTTCTTTGTGTCCTTCTGAGGTGTTTGAATTATTTATAATTAGTATTACTTTTACAATTCTCATGCCCATTTAAAACAACTGAGGCTGGGCACAGTGGCGTATGCCTGTAATCCTGACACTTTGGGAGACCGAGGCAGGAGGATTGCGTGAGGCCAGGAGTCTGAGACCACCCTGGGCAACACAGAGAGACCCTGTCTCTACAAAATAAATAAGTAAATAAAACATCTGAACCACTAAAGATTTACCCTTAGCTCTCTTCCATAACACCAACCTTTTCAAAAATATGCTACATCACGATTTTTTAAGAATGTCTTGAGCTCAGAACATGTCTATTCTATACTAACAAGCTAATCTTTTAAGTAGCACATTATAGAATTAAAGCCTGAGTGGATTTTGTTATTCTAACTGTTTTATCAACATTTTCAGCCATGTCTTCAATGATCAGAAATCAAGAAAAGAGGATACAGAAAGTAAAAGACCAGGAAAAAATGTTACTAAAATGACTCGTTGCTTGCCTATTCTTTACAGAGGAATGAGGCCCAATTAATTGTGGTGTTACTTGTAATTAGTGCCCTGTGTACTTTTTCTTTTTATGTGAAAATTTAATAAAAGATGCCCTGTCTTGTAAACTCTATTTTGAAATAAACTATTCTTGAATCCCTCATGGTAAAACTTCAAACATCTGCTAGCTAGTATTTATACATTATAACAGTTAATACCTATAAAGTATTCATATGTAATAAAGTATTATAATTACCTTATAAGGTAATTAATCATAAGATATAATTTGTGCTTATTCAAATATACTGCAATAATTGTAGTTTTTTATTGTTGTTACTGGTCCCAAGACAATAGAATCTATTTTATTGTATTTTATTCTACTTAAATTTTAATTTAATTTAAGTGTTTTATTCAATCTAATGTAGCTTTAAAAAATTGCTGGGGGAAAAACTACTTTCACATGAAAGTGAAAGATGTGGTGTAATACCAAGGACAGAGGACAAACTTCAGCATACTAGCAGGGACTCATTTTGTGACTATGAACTCACTGTTCTGTCAATATCAGTGAGGGTAAACAGAGACCCAAACATCAGGGCCCCCAGTCAAAACTTTTACAGAAGTTTCCCTTTTTTGCTTATTAATAATAGTAAAGAAAGAAAACGATTTTGTTACTCTTTAGCAAGTTGGTAACTTCTAGATTATATCTATTCAGTCTGCTTTAATTATATTTTAATAAATTAGGGGGGTTTATATGTGAACCAAATAAAATGAGAGAAGAACAGATACAAAAATGAATCCGTTGTGTCAAAACATTAGGGACAATGTGGCAGATGGCTAGCTGTCCAAAACAAATCTTATGTTCCTGTAGTATAATCTGGAATTGTCACTGAGAAACAGCTGCCCAGCAAGAGTCTCTATTTCCCAATCCTGCCTCCCCTTGTATGTGGGTGTGGCCTGAGGGTTCTCATTAACAGAATGTGGACAGAGCAATATGTGGCACTTTCAGATCAAAGTATTAACATGCATGGGTGTTCTTCCTCACTTTATTTTCCCCTCCATGGGCTGGATGCAGAGGACAGGAGGGTTATAGGGGATGGTAGAGCCACAGGGCAGAAGGGAGTCTGGGTAACTGAATATCTGCAAGGAGGGGAGCTGCCCTCCTGCCAGGAGGACTCACTGCTGACAGTTACATGAGCAAGAAATCAGCCTCTGGTGCTGTAGCCTTCTTAAATGGATGGTGTCTGTTACAGCAGCTAGCAGCAGCCCTAACCTATGCAGACAACAAATGGAGTAGGGCATACATGCTGTCACCAGAAGATCCTCACGCTTCTGCTCTCAAGGGCAATGTTAGAACTGTAAGCACATCCAATTTTAAGTGAATTTTTAAAATATAAAGTGTAGTATTTATCTCTTAGATCAGTTGGCTTTACTGAAAGATTAATTATAATGTTACCAGGTAGTGATAAAATAGCCAGTAATAGAATTCTAGAGAGACTTTTACTTAAATTGTTTTACCTTTAATTTTCCTCATGGGCATGTTTGGGCATTCCACGCAGTAATGGTGAATGCCTTCTGCAGAGCTTATTAGTACAATATAAAATTCATTATGAAGTCTGTAAACAGTACACATGAATTTAACGTAAAAGTACCATGAGCCAAAAACTGTTAAACATAGTTCTTTTAAGCCCTTTCTTATGCTCTTTTCAGCTGGATTTATTCTTTTCAGCAAAAACCATCTTTTTAACAGGATTAAACATTATTTCACTGATAGATGTTAAACTTATTAAAAGTTATTTTAACATGTAAGAATTCATTTTCAAGTACAGGTATGCTGAATTTCCCTCCAGTCAAAGGTGAACTTTGAAAATAAATATTGTAAACTTTTTCTCCAAAGAGAGGAGAAAAACAGAATCTTCATGTCTTCTGTACCTTTTGATATTTGCTTTTCTGTATATGTCTGTTATTAGTGGAGGAAAATATTTGTATTTTATTTTACATCTAGGCTATTATGATACTAAAATTTAGACAAATAGTTCAGACATCGAATGAAGATATTAAAATTCAGGTTTTATTATTTGTTCAGTTATAATAACTTAAAGTTTAAATATTTGCTGTCTTCTTAGGGCAAAGATGTACTTCTGTACCACTGTCCTGTATAAATGTGTTACCCAAGATAGTGAGTGCTATGAAAGGAGAGGGAAGAGGGTGACAGATGGAAACGATTGCTGTAGGACAGTCCATCTATCCAGATGTGGTGGGGGAGGGGAGGAGAAGTGGAAGAGAGATGGTCCTACAGATGCTCCGATGGGTAAATGATGGGTGGTGTGTCTGTCCCTGTAGTCAGGCTGTGCCTGTACTTCACAGTCCTCTAAGAGGTGTCATTCAGGCTACTTCACTCAGCCTACCCCCACCCCCACTCATGTTCCCTTTCCTCATGGGCTGCCCTGCGACTGACTTCCATGACGATTGGTTCTCATTAGGCCCCTTGTTTCTACACCAGCCTTAGATCATTAAGACAAAGACATACTTGCTACCCTCATAGCACATAACCACGCCTGGCAGATGAAAATCAAACAAAAAGCATTAGGCAGTCTTAGAGCATTATCTTGTACCCTTACTAATCACATCCAGACCAGATATTTTCTAATCACAGTTTTGTATCATGTTAACTTTTTAAGCATAAAATATGTATGTAGTAAAAAGTGCTTCTCAAGCTGTACCAAGAGGAAGTCAGCTATGTTTGAGTGAGGCTTATTTTGCTACCATGGTTTAAAGATCACCTAAAGGCTCAAGCTTGAACCCTGGGCAGCTGGTTAATTTTTTTGCTCCATGACCACAGTTCACACCTGAAGCTTAGCCAAGTCACTCCCCAAGAGAATCAAGCCCTAAATGGATCATCACAAGTCCGTCAGTCCGTGCCACGGGGAAGAAAAGTTCACACTCACTGGAAGCATTATACACACACACACATATATTTCTGCACATTAGACAAAGGCCACTAGCAAATTTGAAACAATTCGGATGGCTGAATTTGGAGTCACACTGCCTTTATTTTTTTCAGTGTGTTCCACAACCTCAGCCTCTTCCACATTGTTCTACAGCTTCTCCAATACTTTGCAAACTGAATCAGTGAATCCCCCACCATGCGTGAACCACTTTATCCTCATGGCCAGTTTCTAGGAATCTATTGCTGCATTCTTCCCAGCGGGTAACCCCCCCATTCTCTACCAACACAAACTTCCACTCCACCACTGTATCTGCAGGCAGGAAAATGGAATGAGACCAGAACCCATCCTTGTTATAGTGGAGTGGGATGTAAGTGTTCCATCTCCCAAGACACTCATGGTCTCCAGTTACTGCAATGAATTGCACATCAGTGCTTGTGACATAATGGACCTGGAACCTGACACTAACTTGCTGAGACCCTGCAGGCATCACTGCTACCCTTTCTGTTTTCCCATGCACTTGCTGACCTCTTGCTTCCACCAGAGTGCTTCTTCCATTGTCCATTCCCTGGTTTACGCTTAACACTGGAGCCTTAAGACTGCCACCCACACCAGCATCCCCCCAAGATGAGTGCCTAGACACCATTTCCCACTCCTTGTGGTCAACCCGGTCCTGACTGTTCAAATGAGAGAGGCTCGCTTCTTCTTTAGCTCTGTTCATGAGCAGGTTGCTAGAAGGCAACTTCTCTGCAAAACATGTAGCTGCTTTAGCAGATATCTCTTGTCCTTTTTGGAATCCCCATTCTCCCATAGGAGATTTGAGGCTTTCATTTCTTGAAACTTCAGAGTAACTCCTAGAGTTACTGGTCTCAGAGGTAGCTGAAGCTTCTGTGTCTGGAAACTGTCCAGAAGAAACATATGCTCTTGAATTGTCACAGACTTCCCTGGAAGGATTCTGCAATCTCCGTGATGCTGCTTGCAGGTTACCAAGGTCTTTGGTCTTAGAAATCAAATGTCCATTGCTTTCTTGAAGATGCTCTAAGAAATCAAAGGAAAAATGTAATAGAGTCAGGTAGTTCATTTAAGAAAAAAGTTAGGCTGAGAAAATAGATTTAGTTACTGAAAGCTTTACTACTAATCAATCTGCAATTCACAAAGTCCGCCTCTATTAAAATAAAGTACTACTTAATTAACCAGTATGCTCCCAACACTGTGCTCTAAGAATACACATGTATATCTGACAATAAAAGGGACATCCAGGAGTATCAATGTGCTAACACAAGTGTAAATGAAGTGGTAAGCTGTAGAGGCAGACATGTAACCCCATCACAGTCCAGGCCATACTGGCATGCAGCCAAGTTAAGTTGCTTGGCTCCTATCATCAAAGAATGTTGTCCAGGCTGTGGGGCAAAGGGCTGCGTGGCTACCTTACAAACCAGAAGAGTACACTTGTACTCCCAGGGGAGGCGTGCAGGGCAGGGACTGGCTCTTGCAGATCTGCGGGCAGATCAGCAGGAGCCATCGCTGTGGGGAGATACAAAGAACAGTAGTGCATCCCTGGGCAGGAGTGGAGGGAGAACTGGGGGAAGGGGGCTGGTTTCTCCTTGCCAATCCCATATGCATTAGGAACCTCCTCAACAAAACAGTGTTTTGTACCCCCTTCCATAGTAAGCACTTTTAAAAAAATGTTCTTAAAAATACAAAATCCAAGTCCTCTAAAAATGCAGTTTCCTTCTTGGCCAGGCCAGTGGTAGTCCAAATAGCTCCCTGCAAGATTGAAATCTCCAAATCATACATAAAATCAGCACAGCTGCGGTTTTATGTGGGAGTGGTGGTGGTATGGGGACAACAGTCTTGTTTCACTGTATCTTTTTTTTTTTTTCTTTTTTGAGATGGAGTCTCGCTCTGTCGCCCAGGCTGGAGTACAGTGGTGGGATCTCGGCTCACTGCAACCTCTGCCTCCCGGGTTCAAGCGATTCTCCTGCCTTAACCTCTCAAGTAGCTGGGACTACCGGTACCTGCCACCACGCCCGGCTAATTTTTGTATTTTTAGTAGAGACAGGGTTTCACCATATTGGCCAGGCTGGTCTCGAACTCCTGACCTTGTGATTTGCCCGCCTCGATGATGGTGAGTTGGAAGTGAGAATGAACAAATATTATTCTGGATTCCCAACTTTTCAACCTAAAGCATGAGCTTGGTCTTCAGAAAAAAGATAAGTGAACTGTCTAGGCATCCCAGACCAATCATAGTAAAGGCACACGGGCAGATTTTCATGTGGCTGCACATGAACACCGCTGGGCTAAAAATAAAGTTCACAGATGTCATTTTCACCATTAGGCTTCTGTCCAGGCATGGGCACCTTGCCAAGGCAAGGCACTGGATGGTAATGTTTTCTGCCAGTGTTTGCTCTCTGCTTAGCAAACAGTGCCTAACATATAGAAATTTAAACCCAGATGTCAATTCTACTCATCAGGGTTGGGTCCCCTATTTAAGTAGTCCCTAGGGATGACCCTCCGGCCCTATTCTGGGGCAGCGTGGGGGGGACTTCCCACAGTGCTGAAACGGGCGACTAAGGCACAGGCCCAGGGCCTCAGCCACAGCCTTCATGGCCAGAGTCCAGCCTGAACTTTGCATTCCTAAAGAAGCGTCCAGATAGAAGGAGGCGCCCGCAGCTCGGTTGTTCCCAAACCCAGCTCTTCATCGGCTGTGCGATGGTAGGATGTGAGACTACCAGGATTGGGACTGAGAAAATGTCCCTGCTTGGGCAGAGATCGAAGAGGCTTGTAGGATCCCCTAAACCTAAGCTCTCCTTTCCAAAGGCCGGGAAGGGGCGCCGCCACTGCAGCCACCCGCACTGCACCAAGCGCCGCCAAGCGGGGGAGCTTATCCCCGCCGGAGGGGCAGGACCAAGTCCTCAGGCGCGGGCGCTGAGGCACTCGGCAAGGGCGCGGCCCTTGGAGGACCAGCCAAGAAGCCTGCCCGCGCATACCAAACAGCCTGGGAAACCGAGGGGCGTGGGGACGGCCCAGTTCCCTTAGGCAAGCCTGTCCTCAGGAGGAAAGCTCCAGGTGGGTTTGTCTCTTTCCTCCCTTCCTCGATTAACCTCAAAGCTCTGGCAGATGTGCCCTGGAGTCATAGGGGGAAGAATACCTGGTTTGGTGACCAGCTCCTGCCCGGAAGGTCCAGGGCTCAGTCCGCCGCTGCCACTCTGATGGCCTCCCGGAACCGCAGCTTCCCCAAGAGGGGCGTCCTTCTCTTGCTCCGCGTCCCCGTCCTTCCCGGTGTCTCCAGGGTCGCCCCGCAGCAACCAAACGAAAAGTGCTCCGGCCAGACCCCCTCCAACCAGCAGGGCAGACCAGACGGCGCCCATGGCTGAGAGGCTGCGGCCGCGGGAGACAACAGAGACTGGGACCGGGGCTCAGGTCACGCAGGCAGAGCCACACCTACCCCGCCCGCTCCAGCCTTTTACGGTTTCTGCGCCGGGCGCTCCGGTGGAGCCCGGCCCTGCGCGACCAGTACTCAACTTTCCCAGCCCCGCCCCGCTCCCCGCCCCTGGGCTGCGGCCCCGGGCTCCCTCCCGGGGAAGACTCCAGCGCTCTTCTGTCCCTACACTTTCTGTTCCCGGCCCTGCCAGTTGCCAGCTGCCGGGGCGCAGGGGTCGGCGTTCCACGTGTGTCCCGCGTGAAGAACCGAAGTGCGCACAACTGCCGCGCGCAGCCGGGACCTGCCCCACAGCCCTTCCTTCTCCCGCCTGCTGCCCGCGAGGCCTAGCCCTGCCTGGGCCAGCGCCGGGCACCTCGGCGCCTCCTCCCCAGGGAAGCTCAGCAGCAAACGGTCAGCTAGAGGCCGAGAGCTTCCTGGAACTTAGAGGTGGGAGAGGCCGCGGGCGTCGGTGACGCGCGGGCTGGAGCGCTGGCTAGAGCTGTGGCGCGTTCGGGTGGGACGGGTGGCCCGGAGGACAGCGGGCGCGGTGCAGGGAAACTGGGAGCCCTAGTGGAAGCTCCGCTTTGCCGCCTGCTCACCGCGCTTAGCCTCCCCAAGCCTCCGCCTCCCCGCCTGTAAAATGAAAGGATTGGACTGAGGACCATCCATCTAAAGGTATCAGTCAGCTCAACCTCATCCAGTCTCGTCCTCTTTGGGCGTGTATGGCTACTGAAATGCGCGCCCATCTGTGTGAACTGGATGTTGTCCATGGACGAGCTCCTACAGATAAGTTTGTTAATAAAAACAGCAGCTCTCTATTAAGCAGTGTCTGTATTCCAGATGTTTTATGTGTGTATTTAATTTAATCCTCACAAGACAACAACCCGGTGGGGTGTTACATACATTTCTTTGTAAATCCTTTCCTCTGCTGATGTTATGATTTTGCACAACAGCTTCAAGCTGATGGTCCCCACGTCTGTGTCTGCAGCTCCCATCTTTCCCTTGGACTCCGACATTCAACTGCTAAAGGCCACAGATGCCAAACACCTGCCTTGGAGTAATTACTATAATTGCTGTCTCTGGTAGGACAAATTATCAAGTGTGCCCCTTGCTCCGAATGGGGAGTAGCCCTTAACGGGGTGCAAGGTTCTGCCAGTTGGGTTACTGGAGGGCTGATGCACGCCTTGATGCGGCCACAACTTCTGTAATCGTAAGAGAGGGGGTAGAGGAGAGGTGAGGGTGAAGACTGCCTACTGGGCATCTCCTTGTGGATGTCTAATAGACTTCTCAAGCCCAACTCATCCAGACCTGAACTCCCCACCTAACTCCCCAAACCTACTACTCTCCTCACTTTCCCCATCTCAGGAAGTGGCAACTACATCCTTCCCATTGCTGCAAAACAAAACACAGCAAGCTCCTACAGGCCACTTTCAAACCACCAGTCAGCGTGATCCTGTTAAAACACCCCAGTTCTCTGCTCAAGACCCTCCAGTTGCTCCAGATCACACAGAAAAACCTTTAAGACCCTGCAGGATCTGTTCCCCATGACCACTGTGCGTTCACCTCCATCTTGCCACCTCCAGCCACACTGGCTTCCTTGCCTAGAGTCATCCTTCCTGCAGACATCCTCTCTCTCTCATCCCCTTCAGGTCTTGGCACAAGTGTTATCTGCGCCCCCACTGCCCCCTCCCCCGCCAGCCCTTCCTTGACAATCCCAGTTTTGATTACAATCCTACTTCCTATATCCTTCCCTTGCTCCATTGTTCTCATTAGCACTTAGGGTATCATTTCTAATACACTCTATAATCCGCGTGTCTGTGGTTTAATTTCTCTTTCCTCCCTTCAGAGTGTAAATGACAGCAGGGATTATTGTCCTTTGTTCTCTGCTAACTTCTTAGCACCTGTAACCTTTCCAGAGTGAGCGCTTAGAAGTACAGGTTGAATGAATGAATTAAAAGCCCCACATACTTTCACTCTAGAGCATTATTGGTATTTTCATTACATAGATTCCATATGCATTTTTAGTCCATGTGGATATTACCTTTCCTTGAAATTTCATTTTATGTATAATAAAAAGTGACCATAAAGCTGTATTTTTAAGAGAATGAATGTCACTGTATAAAATAAGATTCTTCCAGCCTGGGCAGCATAGCAAAACCCTGTCTCTATGGAAAAATACAAAAATGAGCTGAGCAAGGCGGTGGCGCTTGTAGTCCCAGCTACTCAGGAGGCTGAGGATCACTTAAGCCTGGGAGGTGGAGGCTGCAGTGAGCCGTGATCATGCCACTGCACTCCAGCCTGGTTGACAGAGGGAGACCATCTCAAAAAATCTGATAAAAATAAAAGATCCCTCGCATGCGCAGTTCACATAGGGTTTGTGCTCCTGTGAGAATCTAATGCCGCTACTGATCTGATAGGAGGTGCAGCTCAGGCAGTAATGCTCGCTTGTCCACCACTCACCTCCTACTGTGCAGCCTGCTTCCTAACAGGCCTCAGACCAAGGTTTGGGGACTCCTGTCTAAGGGATAAAATCCCAGAGAATCTAAAATCCTTCAGATGTGAGCCCCGCTATTCACTTATAATACCTAAAAGGCTCTTAATATTTATTGTTGTCATCAATTTCTATTCATTTATTTAAAATAATACCAAAAATTATTTTCTCAACCCATCAGAATTATTTTTACATTGTATCATATTGATCATGCAACATTTTTATTTTTTTATTTACTTTTTTCTTTGGGAATCCCAAGAAGCAAATGCAACAGTTTTAAAGAACATTATTTGGCCTTCCTTTTGGCTTTTCCAAACTTAAGTGTTGGCTCGTTGATTTCTGTGTTGCTGCTCTTTTAAGAAAATGCTCCAATCATAGTCATATGTTTATATTAAAGGTTCATAGCCACATATCCTAAAAGCATTCTTGTCGCACTGATGATACCCATGCTTATCACTATACAATTGCAGAATAATCATGTTTGCCTCCATAGAGAAAACTGAGAGCGCCTAGGAAGATAGTGTTGTCAGGGAGCAAAAAAGCTAGCACGTTTGTGCAGACAAAGGAGGAAGATGATGAGTTCTGCTGGGATGTGTTAAATTGGAGGCACAAGCAGGAAGTTGGAACTGGGTTTCTTTCGTTTAAGAAGAGGATCAAGCCTGGAGATGTTGGAAATTCTGCATAGAGAGGTGGTAATTAAATCCATAGTAAAGATTAATGTTATAAAGAGAAATGAAGGATGGATGAGCCCTTGGCACAATTGCAAGAAGAAAGATTGGGAAGTTGCCTCTGTGTTGCTACTTATATTGCAATTCTGTCTTGAGATTATATTTTATGGGCCATAATGTAGAAGCCATTTTCTAATTGATATTATTCTATTTAATAAGGTATGAATAGACATAGATGGATATTTTAAAGTTTATTTTATTATATATTTTTTCCTTTAAACTTATGCCAGACACATGGAGATAAAAATGCTCTGTAGGCATTGAATACCCTGACTCCTTGCATCTAAGGGGGTGGTTTTTCCCCAGCAGGACCATGATTGCAACCTGCAGAAGAACAAGTGAGGGGAGGAGTAGTGAGAAATGACATAAAAGGAGCTCATAAGAGCCAAGTCCTCAGGGGTCTTGCAGGCCATGGTGCTGGGGAGTGGCTTTTAGCTCAAGTGTAATGTACTCTTATAGTGCCAGGTAGACTGCCCTACTGTTGAACATGGACAAGTCACCAGGACATTCCAAAATAATAGGACGTCTTTTCTGTTTGACTATAATCTCCCTGAGGGCAGGCAATGGGTTTCAGGTACCTTTGTAAGTCTGTGTTTTTCCCAGTGCTTACAAGAGACAAAATATACAGGCAATAACCAGACCATATGTAAGATAGAACTCTGACCTTACGATAGGCAGCAAAGAACTTAAGAAGTCAAACTCCCATCTTTAGCAACCATCCAGGATGACAAATAACAACCCTTGTATCATTTGGTCTTAAATGGCTGAGACTTGGTGAATCAGGGACAGTTGTCTCTAATTTTTGTCCCTGCTTCTAACTTAGCACCATGCAGAGAAAGCCAAATATGCCCACTTAAACCATCACATAGGATGCCCTGCTTCTAGTTAGCTGCCTACAGTTTCCTCTGCCAACAGGGCACACTGGAAGCCTTCTGTTTTTCCACCGCAAACTTTTCCCACCCCTCTGCCTGCCTTCGAGTCTCTGCCAAATGTGAGTGATGGTTGCTGATTCTCTTGACATAGCAAGCTCTAAATAAATAATATTTGCTTACTCTCACAAAAATAAATAAATAAATAAATAAACTTATGCCAGAAAAGATTGCTTAATCCTGGCTTAGAGGGATGAGGACAGAACAATGAAAAGCAACTCTGTTTGCAAAGTCAAAGAGACTAAAGACTGTGGGAAGGAAGAACCACAGAAGAGGGAGAACGAAAATCAGATAAGGAAAGCAGTTCAAGAAGGTAGCGGGGAGGGGGAGGGGGAATGGAGGCATTGCTGAGCGGAACTTAAGTGATAGAGAACTGAAGGGAAAATGGTTGCATTTGGCACATAAGAGGCCATCAGTAGCTCTGCAGTGTTTGTAGGGGTGAGAGTTGGATTTCAGAATGCTAAGGTATAAATGTTGTGAAAGGATAAGAAGTCCTGAATTGAGTTATCTCTCTCTTGAGAAATGTGGAGGCAAAAGGTTGGAGAGAAACAGGAGGGTTGCTTAAGAATAGAACAGGATACCCAGCGCCGTGGGAGGATCTCTCGAGGCCAGGAGTTCGAGACCAACCTGGGCAACAGAGGGAGACCCCCCCCCCACCAGCATAAAAAAAAATAGACCAGGACTCAGGGCAGTTCCTATAAACCAAGAGAGACTTAAGCACGAGTGGAAGCAGGAAAGAGCCAGTGGAGACTGAGCTTGAAGACATGAGAAGCAGAGGAAATATTTTTTTCATGGGACTTTCATAAGGCACAAGAGGGAGATGGGTCAGGAATGCCAGTGGAAGAACTGGCCTTGGATGAAGGAAAGAGAGGAGAAGGGCATGAAAAAAGTAAAGAATGAAAATAAGGGACATTTTGTGCTATAAAGGAAGTAGTCAGTGAGGTTATCAGCTGAGTGTGAGAAAGGAAATCTGGCTGGAGTTTTAAGAAAAGCAGAGAAAGTAGATAATGACCACCGGGAGAAGACATGGCCAGTAGAAGAGCTGTCTCTGCTGGAGTCCTGTTGCCTCTCCACAGTGGGTTATAATAAGAAAGAGATTTGGTCTTGTCCTTTCGTTGCTGGCACAGAAAACCTAGAACCCTTGGGATTTGTTATTCCTAATGGGACAGTTTCAATCACACCAGGTTTTCCCTTATGGTGTCAGTATTTTTGAGGTTTGTCTCATCCCCACTTTAGATCATAAATCCCTTGCTGGTCACAGCTTGGTCATCTTTGTATTCCCTGGAATGTCAAGTCTATCATCTAATAGGCCTTCTTTTTATTGTTTTTGTTCGTTGAATAACTAAAATATGCCGGCACCAGGCTAAGTGCTTTATAAAGATTATCTCATCCTTATGAATGGAATGCTTGGAGGGAAGTAATCTGTCCAAGGTCATACAGTTAATAAGTGACCAAGCTGGGATTTTGAACCTGGTGTTCTGACCCCCAGGATCCATGCTCTGAAACCCTAGCTTCACTGAAATCTGAGGATTCTTAAACTATGTTCAAATTTCAAAGCATAGGTTTTAGAAGTGAGTGTGCCAATTTGGATGTGTGACACTAGAGAACCCTTATGGGAGTGTTTCAGTGTTTGTGGCGACTTTCAAACTTGTTCTTGGTCTGTAATAACTCTCTGCAACCCCTCTCTCCGTTAGGGGAATGCACTTATCACCCTCAGCACCTGTCCATTGCTGTCAGATGTCTGGCTCCTAGGGAACTACATAACATTAACCACAAGTACAACCTCTCTGCAAAGCAGTCACATTGGAGCTGCCCAGTTTCAGGTTTCACAGAGACATTTTCTAACTGAAACTGTCTGCAAACCTCTGACTCATCTTAGTTCCAGAATAGACTCAAGGCTGACATCAGTCATGCTAAGTCATGAATACTTTAGAAAAGGAGATCTGTGTTAGGCAACTAGCTCACTATCTACAGAAAAATAAAGCTGGATTACTACTTTGTACCACATAAATGATGAACTCCAGATGAAATAAAGTCCTAAATGTAAATGGCAAAACTATGAATAGAACAAAATCCAGGAAACTGGCAATGTGACATTGCCTAACATAGGAGGCCAAAAAACTTTTTTGACTTCATTAAAATGATGCTACCTGGTCAATGAAGGGTGCCATACAGTTATCAGATAGAGCCAAACTGGGGGAAGATATTTGTGTTGTCTAAAACTGACAAGAGATTAATACCTAGCTCTACAATGAACTCTTACAAATTGGCAAGAAAAAGACACAAGATCCAATACAAAAAATGGATGAGGGACGCTCTTTCCTCAGTGCCCAGAACAATGACTGGAACATAATAGGCACAGTAATTTTTGGCTGAATAAAATTAGACACAAAAATGTTTAAACTCATTGATAGTCAGATAAATACAAATTAAAACAATGATATGCCATTTTACATCCACCAGAGAGACAAACATTAGAAAGAAGATGCGTGGTGCTGCTGTTGGGAGAGTCAACAGGTGCAAACGCTCTGGAAGAGTGTTGTGAAGCTAAGTATGCATATAGCTGATGGCTGTGCAATCCCATGCCTCAACATGTAGGCCCAGGGAAAAATGTGCACAAGACTATAAGGGATATACAGTGTTACTTGGACCAACAGCAAGTTCGAGGCCCCCTGGCTGTTCATCATAGGGTAATAACTAAGTAAAATGCAGTAGATGCCTATGAAATACTATGCAGTAGTTAGAACAATGAACAAGATCTACACACAATGTAATTAAATCTTAAATACACGGCCACTGCACTTCAGCCTGGGTGACAGAGCGAGACTCCGTCTCAAAAAAAAAAAAAAAAAATCTTAAATACACAATGGTGACTAGAAAGGCAAGAAACAATGACTTACAGTACAATAATATTTATGCAAGTTGAAAACACATAAACACTCCAAATAGCACTACTGAGGCTTCAAAGACACATGCATATTTAGGGACAATTCTTACCACATTAAAGGAAGTGGCTTTGGTGGGCAAATGCATAGGAATAGGAGTTGGGATAAAAGAAGGATGAATGAATAAATAAAGAGGTCCAGGGTGGGGCCTGGATTCGGCTTTCCTAACAAGCTGCCAGTTGATACTGGTCTGTTGGCCTCACTGTAAGTAGCAAGGAGACTAAGGAATAAGGTGAACTCAAACCTTGCAGGCTGAAAGAGGAAGTGAGGAAGAATGGAGGGAAATACGAGACAGGAAGGAAGAGGAGAACAGGCAATTTTTGAAGGGTGGAGTCAGGGAGCGTCCAAGGCAAGGGCAGCGGGCCCAGCACACAGAAAAGGGAAGAGCCCATGGGTGCCATTGGCAATCTCTGCTTCCTCCAGTCAGACCTCCCGGGCCATGCCATGCACTCCAGCTCCTCACACAATTAGATACAATTCAAATAATTGTAATAATGAGTGAAAGACTCCCAATTCCCACCAGATGCACACTGTTACTGGAGAGAATGTAGGCCAGATTTCTCCTCAGAGAGATCCTCCCCAACCAAAGTTGGTCCTCGCCCTCACTCCCGCAGGCCTGCCCCCTGCTATTCTCCATCCCTGCACCCCATTAATTGCCCGTGTCACTCTCCATATTATCTTCTTTGATTAAAGTTGTGTTTCCCTCCCTGGATTGCAAGCTCACAAGGGCAGGGAATTTATAGGTTTCTCTCAGTGACTATAGGGTGCCTAGTGTCCTACATGGTAGAGGCTCAAATTTGTATTTGTTGAGTGAATGAATAAACGAATATCGAGAATGGTCAAGCACTAGCATGCACTACCAAAATATAGGATGTAAATGTGCAAGAGATTTTTTTAAAAAGAATTGACAGTTATCTTCTTGGGAGAGAATGAGGTAGATTAGACCAGGACAGATCTAGTAAAGCCACATGAGGGCAAAGTTTGGGGTGTCCCTTTATCTCATTTCTTGTCTTCTTCCTCTTTGGTATTATTCTTTTTTGTGTGTGAGACAGAGTCTCACTCTGTCGCCCACACTGGAGTGCAGTGGCACAATCTCAGCTCACTGCAATCTCCGCCTTCCAGGTTCAAGTGATTCTCCTGCTTCAGCCTCCTGAGTAGCTGGGATTACAGGCACCTGCTACCACACCTGGCTAATTTTTGTATTTTTTTTTTTTTTTTTAGTAGAGACGGGGTTTCACCATGTTGGTCAGGCTGACCTCGAACTCCTCACCTTGTGACCCACCCACCTCAGCCTCTCAAAGTGCTGGGATTACAGGCGTGAGCCACCGTGCCCGGCCTCAGTATTATTCTTTAACTGCTTTCTGATTCCACCCATCCACCCAAAACCATGGCACTGTAAATATTGTTATCTGTGAACATTTGTCAGAAAGAAAGTTGATGTGTCACCAATACCTTACAGTGAATTTGTTTGATATTTTAAAATCAGTCTAGAGGGAGGACAAACTAAAAGAATGCATTTTTTATTGATATGTCATATTTGTACATTTTTATGGGGTACATGTGGTATTTGTTACATGCACAGAATGTGTAATGATCAAGTCAGGATATTTAGAGTATCCAGCATTCTATGTGTTGGGAACATTTCAAGTCCTCTCTTCTAGGTATTTTGAAGTATATAATACTTTGTTACTCTGATATCAAATATTACAATTAATTCCTTCTAACTGTCTGTATTTATTAACCAACCAACCTCTCTCTTTATTCCTCCCCCACCCCCTACACACCCTTCCCTGCCTCTAGTAACTATCATTTTGCCCTCTACCTCCATGAGGTCAACTTTTTTAGCTCCTAGATATGAATGAGAACATGCAATATTTGTCTTCCTTGCTTGGCTTATTTCACATAATATAATATCCTCCAGTTTCATCTGTTGCTGCAAATGATAGGATTTCATTCTATGGCCAACTTAGATTTCATTATGTATTTGCAAACTATTCATCCAACAAGGGACAAATATCCAAAATATACAAGTAACTCAACAGCAAAAGAACTAATAATCCCATTAAAAAGTGGGCAAATAATGCATTTCTAATGTAAGAATTTTATATCCTGCACACCTACCTTGGAGGGTGATGGGGGAAAGAAGGGCTTCCCCACCTCTTGTCACCAGAATGTGTAATACTGCCTATTCTGCCCACACTGAAAGCAGGCCCTGTGAGCACACCATTGCTCATCCCCCGGGAGATAACTGGGCTAAGTCAGTTTTCTGTTGTGTGTGTGTGTGTGTGTGTGTAGCTGCATGTACATATACCCTTTGACACGGCAATTCAACTTCTGGGAATTTTGGTTGAGTAGAGGCCAGAGATAATATTAAATATTCTACAAAGCACAGAACAGCCCCTCACAACAAAGAATAATAAGAATAATTCTATCCAAAACATCAATATTGCCTGGGCTGAGAAAATCTGCACCAGAGCATGTGATCCCAGGGAAAGCAAAGAAGGTACACAATGCCTTTTATAGTCTAGTTTTGGAATCACACATTGCTACTTCTGCTACATTCTATTCATTAGAAACAAGCCACTAAGTACAGCCCACACTCAAGAGAAGCAGAATTAAGCTTCATCTTTGAAGGAAAGAGTATCACAGAATTTGTGAACATATTTTACAACAAGACCAATCTGTCCTCTAGCCACAAATTATTTACATTCTTTTCATATGCAAAATATACTTACCCCACAGCCCCACCCTTACAAAATCCTCCCATAACTCCTTTACAGCATCAGCTTGGAATCCAAAACCAGGCGCAGGTACAGATGAGACTGCTTACATGTACTTCCTAAGTACAATTATTCTAATACCTTTCTTTTCAATCTGAAGACAGAAAGGTACATGCCTATCCCTCCCACCCCCACCCCCATAACACCACCCAACATATAATGGTAGAACAGACACAATATAATCACCATATACAATCCTATTCCAAAAATAGGAGAAAATAGAGGCATATAGGAGTCACTGCTCTGTGGCAATTCTGAAAAGCAGCCAAGGAAATTGTAGAAGTTCCTCAGTTAGAACTTTGTTCAACTAGGAATAATTCTCCATGGCCTTTGTTACCACTTTCTTGGTTCTGTCCTCTGAGTCATCTGTTCTATAATGGAAACACCTATGTGTAGCTGAGAAGTTCTCTCAGTCTGCTTTCTGCCAATAGAATTATGGAGATCCAGAGGCCTCTTTTCATTTCATACTGTCTTTGTCCCTTTTAGTCCAAGCTGGCAGTTTTTATGCCAATACAATTCTTTGAAAAACTTTACAGATTTCCAGTGACTCTTATTGGGTCCACACCATTTTTCAAAAGCCAAATCTACAAATCAGTTCAAGATAAGCCCTTCTCTATCTACCAGGGCTTCTGGTGAAGAAAATCATCTTCAGCTTCTTGGAAGCTTTATTTGTTTGATCAAGAGAAACTGTAGCACATTTAAGAAAATTTTAGGGAGCCTTTTGTCTAGTTGAACAGTATGCTGAGGCACCAACTTTTATCTTTCTGAGGTCTTAACAAATGATTTAACAGTTATATCCTTACATCCTTAGATTCTTCTTTAGACCATGTTTTCCTGGCAATGTCCTGGATTTTATCTTTGCCCCAAACTATTCCTTAATTTAAACATTATCTGCTATCGAAGAGGCTAGACATTTTCAAAACCACAAAATCCTGGTTCCTCTTTTTAAGTTGTCCTGCTTTAGCTTATCTATTTCTTCTTGCATTTTGCTGTAAGCAGCAAATGGAAACCAGGCAGTATCTTCAACATTCTGTATAAAAATCTCCTTCCTTAGATCATCCAGCTCATCAGCTGCCTTTTCTACATTCCATGTGGCTAAACTTTATGCTATTTCATAACAAGGAGACCGTTTCTCCCACTTCCCAATAACATTTACCTCATTTTCCGACAAGCTGTCACCTCCTCAAAGGCTTCTGCTAACAGTGTTTCTAAGGCCCTTGAAGCTTTTACTAACACTCTTCTCAAAATTTTCCAGCTTCCACCCCACTACCCAGTTCTTCTCCCTCCCACACTTTAGGTTCCTGTTATAGCACTTCCAGGTGACAAAATATTAGTTACCTATTACTGCTTAACAAATAAATCTTAAACTTAATGGCTTAAAACAACAAATATTATAGTGGTTTCTGTGATTCAAGAATTCAAGAACAATTTAGTGGTTCTGGCTCAGGATCTCCCATAAGACTGCAGCCAGGACGTCAGCAGGGGTTGCAGTCTCATCTGAAGACTTACTAGGAACTGGAGGATCCACTTCCTAGATAGCTTGCCCCATGACTGCTAGAAGAAGGCTTTAGCTGCTTGCTATGTGGGCCTCCCCATAGACAACTTTAGTGTCCTCACAACATGGCAGCTAGACACTCCCAGAGCAGATGATCCAAGTGAGAACAAGAAGGAAGCCACAATTTCACCTGATGTGATCGGGACTTAGAAATCAGGCATCATCATCTTTCCCACATTGTCTTCATTAGAAGCAAGTCACTAAGTACAGCCCACTAACTACAGTCACTAACTACACTTGAGTGGAGGGAATTAGACACCACATTTTGAAAAAGCATCAAATAATTTGTGGACTTTTTTTTTTTTTTTTTTTTTTTTTTTTTGAGACAGAGTCTCGCTCTGTCTCCCGGGCTGGAGTGCAGTGGCCGGATCTCAGCTCACTGCAAGCTCCGCCTCCCAGGTTCACGCCATTCTCCGGTCTCAGCCTCCCAAGTAGCTGGGACTACAGGCGCCCGCCACCTCGCCCGGCTAGTTTTTTGTATTTTTTTAGTAGAGACGGGGTTTCACCGTGTTAGCCAGGATGGTCTCGATCTCCTGACCTCGTGATCCACCCGTCTCGGCCTCCCAAAGTGCTGGGATTACAGGCTTGAGCCACCGCGCCCGGCCCTTTTTCTTTTTTTTTAACAGAGTCTCGCTCTGTCGCCCAGGCTGGTGATCTTGGCTCACTGCAAGCTCCGCCTCCAGGGTTCATGCCATTCTCCTGCCCCAGCCTCCTGAGTAGCTGGGACTATAAGCACCCACCACCATGCCCGGCTAATTTTTTGCATTTTTAGTAGAGACGGGCTTTCACCACGTTAGCCAGGATGGTCTCGATCTCCTGACCTCGTGATCCACCTGCCTTGGCCTCCCAAAGTGCTGGGATTACAGGAGAGAGCCATCGGGCCCAGCCAATTTATGGACATACTTTAAAACAAACACAAATCCCCAAATCAGGGGCTCTTTGGAATTTTCTAAAGAAATATCATGTCTTGAAACTGTTGAACTGGGAGACAGAGAGATAATTGACTGTTTAGTTTGCCAAGTTAGGACATCATTTGAATTCACAGCTTTGTAGGATACCTTATGTGAAGACAGAACATTGTTTGGAAAAAGTGAGACTGAAAATGGGAACATATGGGAAGGTATGGTGGGCTCCAAGTACCCTAAACTCCCGACCCTATGAAAATATGCTACTCAGATCATCTGCTGCAGAGAGCATCGTTGGCTGGTGGACCAAATTCCTGCCTCCCTGGATCCTCCACCCTCACACTGAGGTCATGCTTCTCAATGGCTACCCCTAGCCAATGACTGAGCATACCAGAAGCACCAAGGTAGTCCCATTCTGGCAATATGTGAAACTCTTCCTCCTCTAGGCAACTTCAGCTTGAGGACTTCGCACTGGACTGGTGAAACCTTTATTTGAATTGTACTGCAGTCCAAGATTCTTCTTATACCAATCCTCTTTCCTTTCCTTATTCCTTCCACAGATATCAGACAGGCATTATAGTCTAAAGCCTCTCTCTATCTTTTCCCATTCCTTCCCTCAGTAAAGCTCATGAACATCTATTCCCATCTTGCCATCTGCTTCTTGGCACACCTGAATTAATGCAGCCTTCCTCACCAGAGAAAATCTCCCTTCATGAGGAGGCTTTTTCCATCTTTCATGAAGACTCTGTAATGTTATTCTTTGTGGGAGTAACCTTACTGGAGGTAGGGGAAACCAATTCTCTTCATTCTTTGCTCCTCACTTCCCTCATTGCCTTGAATTCTACAGTCAATAAGGTACTAGAGACAGGTTGTAAAAACTCACAAAGGTCAACTGACAAATATTCAAGAATTTAGTGAGCTGACTGCTAAACACAACCATTATTAAAACAAATTATATATACTTACAGTTAAATAAATGATGTGAAAAACAAAGATAATTACAAACTCATCACTTCCTAGTTGACAACTTTTTATTATTATCTATGCTCCTCAGATTATTTTTATGTATTATAACTGGGTGTTGGAAATACGCTGTAACGGTGTGCCGCTTGCACTTGTCTTTGAATTTTGGAGGCCAGATTTAGACATGCTATTTCAGCTCGTTTTTTCAATAATCTGAGAGGTTGCCAATTTTGAGTGCAGCCTGAAGCAAGAGTATGCTTTCTCACTGTTCCAGGAAGCTCTGTCTTCTTATCCAGTGGATCCGATGTTATTGAAATGCCTGTGGCAGATAGGGCTGCTGAATGCAGCTTTGGAACAGAGCTTTGGAACATTCAGCACAGGCTCTCAGAGTTTTGCAGGCAAGCCACGGATTCTGTGGCATGTAACTTTTCTTCTTTTGAGAAACAGATCTTGGCTTGTTGCTGGGCACTGGTAAATACAGCAGCCTAATCTCATGGCTAGTGCTCATCATAAGCTGGGGGCTACCTGATCCACCACGCCATAAAGTCAGCTAACATTTAGTGTGTGTGCACAGCGTGCCAAACTCTGCTCTAAGTACTTTACTTGTAACATTTCCTTTAATTCTCACCACATTTCTGGGAAATAGTACTGTTACTGTAATCATTCCAATTTTAGATGAGAAAATTGAAGCAGAGAGAGGATAAAAGCAATTTGACCATAGCCATATATCTAATAAGTGGCAGGACTTGGTTAGAACACAGGCTCTCTGGCTTCAAAGTACACATATTAAATTACCAAATTGTATTGCTTCTTATGATCAAGTGAAAGTTTCCTATATAAGATTGGGCTTGAGCAGAAATTGCAGACACAACAAATTGCAAGGTGTTCCCACTCCTACCACATTACCATTTCTTCCTCAGCCTACACCTCTGACTTCATGGTATGTTCTCTAAGTCCAACTGACTAGACAGCAATCAGCACAATATGACAGTACCAGCCACAAGTGGACTACGGCAACATTATAGCCCAACTTGAGGGTGGCCCTGAAGATCAACAAAGGGGAATCTTCCAGAAGGCAGAATTTTAAGCATTTCATCTTGCTGACCACCTTGTCTGAAAGGAGAAATGGTATGAGGTACAGATATCACCAGTTAATGGTCATTAGCTGACGGTGTAGCTCAGCAGCCAAGACATGGAAGGATCAAGAATGCAAGTCCGGCGACAAGGATGTTTGGAGGAAGAGGTATCTATGGGATCTCTGAGAATGAATCCAGAGTATGAGGATATTTGGTTCTTTGTGAATGCCACCCAAAGGCCTCCACTGGAGAGGAAGTGCTCAACAGTCAAGAGAAGAGGTTGACCTGGCCCCTGCAACCCTCTCCTTTCTGCAGGCACTCCAGTGTTGCCCAATGAGCCAAGTAGGCATAGTAGCAGAAACACAGGCTACACAGGGTTTCAGCAACTTGGATTTCCCTCTCAAACCTGACCTGGCCACTGCCTCTGTATGATATTTATTTGTCCAGGAAATAAAACTAAAGTCCCTGATATGAATTAGGCTTGAATGGAACAAAGCCAGGAACAATGTGCCTGGGGAAAGAAGTGGATTCTTTCCAGACCACCACTTCCAGTAGCCTCTGCTGCTCAGCACCTGAAAGCCAGACTGGCTTGCAGAGGATCAGCTCTCTCCTTGGTGCTCCCTTGGACTTCCAAACATGTGGGCACTTTAATGAGTTGAAACATTAAGAGAGTTTGGGAAATGCAGCCATTAGTTTTCCAGCCTCTACAGTAGGAAGGCAAGCTAGAAGGGGGACATAATGGTTGTTGAGAGAGTGGGTTCAAAGAATGTCCCAGACTTCTTCTATTATCATGAAAGGGGCAGTAATTTATCTTTACTGGAATAGTAACTTATTCTGGATTGGGATTTGCTGACCCTGCCTAACAAATTTCTGCCGACACCAACATTCATTATTTATTCTGTACCAGCAACCAATACATGCTGTTTTTCCCATATTCAGCATACATGGGTGTAGCATCAGGAGGAGCACCTCCTTCAGAACCACTTGCAAAACTGTTACTTCTTAGCCCCATGAACTGGGTTCTGGTGATTTAAAAATTTGAGACAAGGTGTCTATCAGTAGAAAAAAAATAATAGTTCCATTGAATTAGAATCTGAGACTGCCACATGGTCATTGTATGGACTCCTCGTGATCCTTGAAGAACAAGAAAAATAGAGAGCTATATGAATCATCAATAACAAGTGGAAATTGATTGACAATAGAGTCATGGAAATCAAAGGACCCCTTGGAGTTCCACCTAGTGTTGTCATGTCTTCTAATAAAAATGTCCTGGCTGGTTAGGACCACCAAGGCTCAGGCCCTTTGTGAATAAAGGTTTAGGTCATTCTCTTAAGTAAATATTTCCTAACAGTTAAGGGACTGGCCAAAGGTGAAAAGAATGTGAAATGGGAAGTGGAGAAGGGAAATTATATATAGCAACTATGGCCTCTTGATCATTTGTATAAATGAATACTGTTGCATCTATCTGCATTTTCTTTCTTGCCATGTCATGTATATGTCATTTTTTTTTAAGTTTCTTCCTCTTCCCTTGTCTCTTTCTCCACTAAGTGTGTGTTGTCAGTGGTCAAATTTACTAGGTAGTCAGTTCAGCATACAGATTACTGAGATGAGGTCATGACAGACCCAGAGGATGAAAGGTCATCCCCCAGGGATTTTGTATTTGAAGGCAGATGGAGTAATGGATAAAACTTTGAACCCATCACTTTTGAGAACATGATTGTGTCCTCTTCTGCAAGAGAGATGGTTGTACTAATTAGAAGAAAAGTGTTTTTTGTTTGTTTCTTATGCTTTTTTCTTTATGAAAAAAAAAGTAGATACTGATATTGGGCATTAAAAAGGCTAGTGATCTGAACTCCATATTCTAAGAGGCACCTGAACTCCCTGACCTATGGGGGCAGAGTACCCTTACACTGTAGGA
This sequence comes from Colobus angolensis palliatus, assembly GCF_000951035.1. NCBI lineage: Eukaryota > Metazoa > Chordata > Mammalia > Primates > Cercopithecidae > Colobus > Colobus angolensis. The sequence continues at coordinate 7,650,561 of NW_012120710.1, read as the reverse complement.
GCTGGAAATGCCATATACTACTTTTCTCTGCCTACCTCACTCATAGGCATGGATCTGGCTCCACCAGTCAAGTGCTCATCAGAGACCCTGAGATGAGTAGGCAGAACCCACACTGGACATGGATGCTGCTGCTGGTTAAGGTGCTGACACTAGTGTTATATCTATGTATTGGGGAACCAGCCCCCAGTATTTCAACGTAGGTTCTTTTCTATTTTCCCTAAGTGTCAGCCAGTCTGAGAAATAAAGAGAAATAGTACAAAGAGAGAAATTTTATAGCTGGGCCTCTGGGGGTGTCATCGCATATTGGTAGGACTGTGATGGTGATCCTGAGCTGCAAAACCAGCAAGTTTTTATTAGAGATTTCAAAAGGAATAGGGAGTGGGTCACAGAGATCACATGGTTCAAAGGGTAATAAAAGATCACAAGGCAAAAGGGCAGAGCAGGATCACAAGGCAAGGGCAAAATTAGAATTACCGATGAGGGCCTATGTCCCGCTGTGCATGCATTGTCTTGATAAACATCTTAACAGGAAACAGGGTTTGAGAGCAGACAACCAGTCTGACTAGAATTTACCAGGCTGGAATTTCTCAATCCTAGTAAGCCTGAGGGCACTACAGGAGACCAGGGCATATTTCGTCCCTTATCTCAACCGCATAAGACAGACACTCCCAGAGCGGTCATCTATAGGCCTACCCCTGGGAATGCATTCCTTCCCCAGGGTTATCAATTATTAAAATTCTTTGCTGGGAAAAGAATTCAGTGATATTTCTCCTACTCATACGTCCATTTATAGGCTACCTGCAGGAAGAAAAATATGGCTCTATTCTGCCTGACCCCGCCAACAGTCAGATCTTATGGTTATCTTTCCTTGTTCCCTGAAAATTGCTGTTATTCTGTTCTTTTTCAGGGTGCCCTGATTTCATACTGTTCAAACACACATGTTTTACAAACAATTTGTACAGTTAATGCAATCATCACAGGGTCCTGAGGTGACATACATCCTCAGCTTATGAAGATGATGGGATTAAGAGATTAAAGACAGGCATAGGAAGAATTAGTATTTTCTATGTTCTTTTTGCTAGTCTATGTTTTCTGATTTTCCCAATATAAGCATTAACTTTTTTTTAGAGACAGGATCTCACTCTGTCACCTAGGCTGAAAGGCACTGTCATGATTATAGTTCACTGAAGCCTTGAACTACTGGATTCAAGCCATCCTCCTGACTCAACCTCCCAAAGCACTGGGATTATAGATGTGAGTGGTCACATCCAGACAGTATTAACATTTTTAAAGAAAATATAATTTTTTAAAGGTAATTAAAATACATGTCATATTGAGTTTCCATTAAACCTTCTGACCTATGCCCTTATGTTATAGATACACATTTATTATCAACACTAACATGCCTGTCTTAGTCCATTTGTGTTGCTGCAAAGGAATACCTGAGGCTGGGTAATCTTTAAGAGAAGAAATTTATTTGGTTCACAGCTCTACAGGGTGTACAAGAAGCATGGTACCAGCATCTGCTTCTGGTGAGGCCTTCAGGATTCTTCCACTTGTGGCAAAAAGCAAAGGGGAGCTGGCATGTGCCACTTTATTCACAAGAGAGAGGAGGAGGAGCCAAGCTCTTTATAATAACCAGTTCTCACAGGAACTAAGAGTGAGAATTCACTCACTCCTGTGAGAATGGCACCAAGTCATTCATGAGGGATCCACCCCCATGACTGAAACACCTCAAACCAGTCCCCACCTCCAACACTGGGGATCAAGCTGCAACATAAGATTTAGTGGGACCAAACAGACAATATCCACCCATGGCAATGTCAACAAAAGGAAAAAATATCTCAGTAAATTTAATTCAAAATGAAAGAAAATAATATTGTAAAGGAAAAAGAAAGGAGGTACTCACTCAATACCAGGGGAAGAACCTGGGGAAAAAGCAAAAGAGTAATTCTGTTTTTATTTATGGCTTTATTTATTTTTACAGATAGTTGATATGCCTATATAATATTCACAGTGCTACAAAAATGTGAGAAGATTACATGTGAATATTGATCTCATAGGTGATAAAGTATACAAAATGCTGATTAACTGAAGCAGAAATCCACTGAGAAATGTTTATAACCATCAGGTACGACGTTTACAGATGTTGCCAAGTCAAAGTTCAACATCCACAGTGGGACCCTCATCACAAATTCTGTTTAATCTTTAAAAGGAGACAGAGAAAAAGCCAAGTACGAAGTAATAAAATCTGCCTAATCATTCTCCTATGATTCTTCTATGCTTGAGTTCATTTTATAGGAGTCTTATTGCATGCACGTTTACATTCCTTCCCAATATACATATTCTCAAGGAACTAAAAAAAAATAAGAGAACCTTCATTAGACTGACAAACAAAACTTGTACAGTACAGTCCTCCCCACAATCACTACCATACCCAACTCAAACTTTCACACTCTAATATATATCCTTACACTACGCAAAAAATGTTAATAATCTGACCATGATAGATGTTGGTCTTTGGAAGGTAGTCACACAGTATCAGAAACACTCAGATGGAATTCACACTTGTTCTGTGCCCAAGTCTGGCCCAGCCCAGCTCAATATAGCCTTGTGCTGCCCATCCCTGCTACTAAGGCTTGGGACCCATCTGTGCAGCAGAGGGAATGGGGCTGTGGGTGATGCATCAAGTAGATAATCCAGCAGCAAATACTCTAATGTGTAGGTAAGTGCGTATGTTCACGTAACATATGTGAATGTATATATATACAGGAGGTTAAAAAAAGAATATTCACATATAGATTTAAGTAAGAAATAACTGTGTATACACACATACATATTTATAAACTCTATGTGTGTATATGCATATATATCTTGTTCCCTGTGATAGAGTCCCTTCTCTCTTTCAGTTGAAATTTTATTGATAAAATAAGAATATAGGATGTAAGAATAAAGGGACAAAATATTGTAGGGTTTTGAGTGACAGGTGTTCTCAGAGGACTCTGTTGTGACCAGGGGCATAATTTCTCTAGTCAATGTGACTGAAAAGAGGATAGCCAGTGTGTCAGGCATGCTTCCTTTTGCCCAAAACTGAACTAAATGTTCATCAATAGCATGGACTGAATCAACAGGAGACACATCAAAATGAAAAAAAGAAATCTGTTTGCCACTAAAAATGTTAAGATACAAAAATGAGTAATATCAACAGCAAATAAGGATTTATATATACACACACATATACCATAGAAGTATATCTTCACATACCTAATATGGACATGTAAACACATAATTATGTAACATTAAAGCTACATATGCATATTTTATATTTTATATATTATATATAAATATAGTTATGCAAGCCTCATACACAGATTAGGCAGTTATTTGTATAAGTACATTAAATATATCTAGCAGACCTAGTATTGATGTTCAAACTAAAGGAGTCCCTCCAAACCAGTTCTATAATGGAGTTTCTCAATCTCAAATCTCCATCTCATGCTCTAGACTTGCCTGATTTAACTTTGAAACTGGTCTGATTCTGAACTTGGTCCTACATTTATTTAATAGCAGTATCAGCTATTGTTAGTTCTATCACTCTTGGAAAAAACAGAAATCAAATCTCCCATTTCCAGGGACTTCTGACCATCTCAGTTGCACTGTTCCCTAAAGACCCCCAAGGTATGTGCACACAGAGGACAGTGGACAAATGCATGACGTTATCAGCTATGACTTCAGCCCTAGATGCCTATCTTGTCTCCTGCTGCAGTAACAGAGCTGATCTGGGCACACTGCTTGAGGCAGCAGCCCCTCCCACTCCATGTTCCCTTCTGCCAACCTCCCACCCCACCCGTTACAAGTGATTGTCCAAAGGGGGACCACATTGTGTGGAGATGCTGGGGCCAGATTTACAAGTTAGTAAGGGGAAACCAGGAGGCAGAAAAGAAGAAAGGAAAAAAAGACAGACGACACTGGCCAGGCTCCCCACGAAGTGAACTTTTGCCTTAGCCTGTTTCCACTTGAGGCAGAGCTAATAGTGCAATGATAAAATTGCAAATCCCAACTCTATTTTGTCCTAACCCAAGCCACAGCTCTTTGTCCTTAGACAAGGATGTAAAGGAGACTTGAAAACATCCTAGAAAATTCAGGGTGTTGAGTAACAGTTGGAATTTGCAAGGTCCATGCCCTGTACGTAGACCTCCTATTGAGGCCAAACCCAAGGAAGATGAGTCAAAGATCAGCAGGGAAATAGTATCTCTGACAGTAGCAGAAACCAAATAGGCAGAATAAAAAGGGCAAAATGCCATATCCTCTCTCTGAGTCCCCGTCTGGGGAAAAGCACGTCCTTTCTTCCAGGGGCCTGTCTTGGTATGTGCCTGTGAAAGAACTATTTGGGTTTATCAGGGTCATAACCTCTTCCCATCAACAACTGTGAGCCACGAAGCCCCTCAGCAGGGCCTTCTGAAATAACTCTTTACTCACACGTGGCATCCTGTAGCCCCTGCTTAGAATGAAATCCTTAAAGGCAACTGTTCCGTGAAGGTCTGCAAGTAACTCCTCCTAAAACAGTACCCACATAAGAAAGGGGTCAGTCACCAGAAGCTTGATTTCATATCTGTTCTCATTAAAAGCATTTAGCTCTTTATAAAGTATCTCATTTTAATCCATATCCTTCTTGTTTTTGAATATGTGTGTAATGTTCCTGAGTTGATGAATATGAAGGCTTTTAAAGATGTCCAGCTTTCTCTCCTTCTCCTACCCTTTTCCTTATCCCCGTATTAAGGATGGGCAATACATTTTAGCAATTAGACAATTATTGACCTATGATGTCTGGAATCTAACCTAGTTAAGATTAACAGTATGTCCACAAATCATAGATCTTAACTTCGAAGGACATGACAATCAAAACTGATTTGATCAGTCCCAACATCTGTGATATTTATGCATCTTTTTGGTTTTTCTTTACATTTATTTTAATTTAAAAATCGGATGCAAAAGTTTACATAATTGCAATTCAGTGCTTTAAGACCATTTCACCTTCCAAACCAAATCTATCAAGAATAGTCAAAACTCATGAGTCCCTAGAAAGACAGTCATGTTGTCATAGTACTTACCAGTACCCCATAGTGCCTGTGTCTTGTAAACTGGGGTGCCACAGTCTAGTGGTACCACCTATAGTTGATAAGGTAAATCATTCCTCAGGCATTAAAAAGGTGTGATTTATAAAAATTATTGTAGAACAATTCCATTGTTATGAATCCTTCCTGTGTCTAAACTGCCTGATAAACAATCTTTTACTATATGAGTTATACCAGTTATATTTCCAAAATTTAAATAATACTACTTTATTCGCTCACTGTAACCATTTTGGAAAACATCTTTATAGCATTTATCATCAAAATGAAATATGTTTTGTAAAATTTTTGAAGTCTTTAAGACTTAGTCATTAAGAATATGTTTTTAAAAAGAGAACTCTAGACACCTTAAAGCAAAAGTTTGTAGCTATTTTTCTTTTTAAATGTTTGAGAAAATGATATTACCTTTTATAATAAAAGTGTAACTGGAATAGCTTTATGTTACATATTAAATTCACATAAACTCAGGCTCTCCAAAAACCATACTAAGAAATTCTGCCAAACATTATTTACATAATTTTGAGACTTATATAAACATGTGGTGCTCATAAATTTGTGTCATACCTCACACCTAAAAATAAGAATTTATATTCAGTACTGGAAAAGATTAAAATGACCATCCTTCCTGTCTTAGCTTTCCAATCTGAAGAAGACAACTGATGAGTGATTACTGATGAATAATAAGTCTAATTCGTATTGTATTTTGCTTTCTCAAAGTGTTTTCACATCTGTTATCTGGGAGAAGTTTGGGGTTGGTTGAAAAAGAGAAGAGGTTTGCAAATATCCTCATTTAGAGTACTATGCAAGTGTTTCATCAATATTTCCAAATTTCCAGGGCTATAATGAGTATCTTCTTTCCATTAGCTACTTTTACACAAGAAATGAGCAGGCACAGAGCTTACCTGTAGTAAAATCAGAGCACATCCTTGTTGTGAGTGTTTGTTGCTTTGTAATATCAAACAGTGCTTAACCTTTGTCCCTTTCCTCTCAGACAGATCCTACAACTTGAATAAATTGCCTAAAAGAAATTTCCTGGCTGAAATTTTGAATGTTTTGACATTCACCCATAGCTGATAGGAAACAAGCTTCACGTTTTGTTACCCAAAGAGAACTCATGACATCACATCTATTCTGGGCACTGAGGTGGTCCTACCAAGTCACACCGCCCTTTGAACAATTATTCTTGGAATAAATTGTTCCAAGAATGTTGAAATACCCATAGAGATGTCATGTCTACCACAAAGCCAGGAGATTCCACGTCTTGCTTATTACATATTCTCCATAACATGACTTGGCTTTCTCCTTGCTGAATTCAATATGCAAGGTGGAGGGCTTTCAGGAGCCTTTGTATTATACCACAGAGTCTAGTTCAGTATGAGGGTGGCAGACACACTGTGATCATCTTAAGCTCAGATGATTGAATCTCAGTATAAATACATACCTGTTCCTGCAGTTCCTTTTTAAAATTCTCCTCTTGAGCTTTATGTGAGACCTCAGGGTCAACCAGAGGCTCGTCTGCTCTTTGCTTTTTCCACAACTTGGGGTTCAAATACCATGCTCCATACCTCATCTTCACCCACTTTGGCTTACAAGGATTCTATGGAGAGTAACATAATTCCCAGTGCCATTGATTTTTTGTTTGTTTGTCATTTCAAACATCTAAAGCTTAGCTTAGGAGAGCAGGATCATTACTTTGGAATTTAGGTTGGTCCTTGCCAAAGTATTTTGTGAAATTTCAGCATGCTTTGATTTTACAAAGTAAACATTAAAGTTCATGATTTAAAAAATAATGCAGTGGTTAATAACATGGCCTTTGGATTTTGACAGACCAGGGTTCAAATCCAGCTTTCCTCCCACTTAGTAGGTGTGAGATGATCAAGTTACATAAATTCTTCATCTGTAAAATGGAGATAACAATAGTATACACCCCCACAGGGCTGTTGTGAAGATTAAAGGAGAGAATGTACGTAAAGCAGCTAGAAATCATGTAAAAATCACATGTTTTCCCCTAGGGTAAAGACCTTGAATAATACTCAATCAAAATAGTAAGTTATTAGACAGTATGAGCCCAGCACGGTGCTCAGCCTTGCACATGCTACAATATTGTTTTATCAAACTGCTAACACCAAGCTTTTACCTTATTTTTTTTTTCTTTCTTTCTTTCTTTTTTTTTTAATTTTTTAATTTTTTTATTGAGATGGAGTCTTGCTCTATCACCCAGGCTGGAGTGCAGTGGCGTGATCTTGGCTCACTGCAAGCTCCGCCTCACGGGTTCACGCCATTCTCCTGCCTCAGCCTCCAAGTGGCTGGGACTACAGGCACCCGCCACCACACCCGGCTAATTTTTTGTATTTTTAGTAGATACAGGGTTTCACCATGTTAGCCAGGATGGTCTCGATCTCCTGATCTCATGATCTGCCTACCTCGGCCTCCTAAAGTGCTGGGCTTACAGGTGTGAGCCACCAAGCCCGGCCAAGCTCCTGCCTTTTTAACTGGAAGAGAGAAAGAAGTAAATGAACATATCTCATTCCCTTCTTTCTGCCATTCCTCAGCAGTGCATCAAGGACGTTAGGAGAACCTCTTGTTGGTTCATAGACTGATACTGTGAATGCAATACCCACACTGTCTCATCACAAAAGGGGGTCTAACTCTTGGGTGTTAGAAACATGAAACCACAAAGATTCTGGCCCTGTCTCCTCTCATGCACATTTAAACTATGTGGCGGAATGTGTGGGGCATTCTAGAGTCAAGCCAGATATGCTCTAAGACAGAGAGAATGGGACAGAGTAGACAGGAGGGAAATCTCTTCCAGTGCTGGATTCAGCATTGTGATCTCTCCGCTCTGAGCATACAGACTGCCTTGCTATTTCCAGAGCACCCCTGTCATGCTTCTGCCTCAGTGCCTCTACACACACTGTTCCCTTTACTATGTTTTTCCCCAAGACACACCCATGGCTTCCTCTTTTACCTATTTCATGTCATCTTTTCGGTGGCATCTTCCCTGGCCATCCAATTTAAAAAATGGTAACCCCAGGCCGGGTGCGGTGGCTCACGCCTGTAATCCCAGCACTTTGGGAGGCCGAGGTGGGCGGATCACCTGAGGTCAGGAGTTCGAGATCAGCCTGGCTAACATGGTGAAACCCTGTCTCTAGTAAATATACAAAATTAGCTGGGTGTGGTGGCGCATGCCTGTAGTCCCAGCTACTCCAGAGGCTGAGGCAGGAAAATCGCTTGAACCCAGGAGGTGGAGGTTGCAGTGAGCTGGGATCAGGCCACTGCACTCCAGCCTGGGTGACAGAGTGAGCCTCTGTCTCCAAAAAAAAAAAAAAAGGAACCCCCACCTCCCACCAACACTCTTTGCCTTCTTTCTCTGCTTTACTTAATGACCCTCATCACCGTTTCTATGCTATATATTTTCTGATCGTTTGTCTGTCTCTCTTCTCATCCTCTAAAATATAAGCTTCGGAAATTATTCCCAGCTACATCTCCCTAGCATCTAAACAATACTTAGGACATAATGGGTGCTTAATAAGTATTTGCTAAATGAAAGTCATGTTTCTTAACTTTGGCACTATTGACATTTGGTACTGCAGAACTCATTGTATGTAGGGGAGGGTTGTGTGTGTGTGTGTGTGTGTGTGTGTGTGTGTGTGTGTCCCATGCATCACAGGATGTTTAGCAGCATTCCTGGCTTCTACTCACTAGATTCTAATAGCATCCCCCAAGTGGTGACAACCAAAAATGTCATCTCTAGATATTGCCAAATATCCCTGAGGTGGGGGAAAGGGGGCACATTGCCCTCAGATATGAACCACTGAAATGAAAGAGGGAAGAAAACAGATTGGAGAAGAAAGGGGAGAAGGAGGGGAATGGAATCTACATTACTGCCACACTAAAGAACTTGAATGCTGGAATATGTTATGTTGTTGGGTAACTGGTGATCTTTCCAGACTCAAGATGAACATAATTTCTTCTGTGATACCTTCATAAACATGCCCTCACTCTGTGCTTGCTGGAATTGATTATCTCTTCCTATGTCCTGAACACACCATGACATCATTTCGCTATAATCATTTACCTGTCGACCCCACTAGGCTGTAATCTCCGTAAGTGCAGGAGGCAGTCCTCCATTTTTGCTTAATTTGTTCCCAGCACTTTTGGACACATAGTGGTAGGTGCTCAGAAACCTGCTACTGTTTTTGAATAAATGCATACACAAATTGATAAATTAATATAGAGGGCAAAAAAAGACATATAAAATAGAGGCACAGAGTGCTGTGAGAGATTAGAAGAAAGAACAAATTAATGTCAACCAAGGGACCTAGAAAAGCTCCATGGAAAAATCAGCGTATTTCCTGGGTCTAAAGGAAGATAGAGCCTATGGACATGGAAAGCAGGGGCACTCCAGGAAGCGAGAATACTATGAGCAAAGCTAAGGTGGCAGGAAAGCTCATACACCAAAGACCACCGTTTAGAAGTCCTGAGGGTTTGTGGAGTCAGAAAATAGACAGGGACGCCCAGAAAATAAAGACAAGGACTTCCAGAATAGGGACCAGATTTACCCTGCCACCTTCAACAATCAAAAACACAAGAAAAAGATACATGAATTAATACTATGCCAGACACAAGACATGGGGTAACCAAGGATAGTGATCTTTGAGAGACAAACAAGATAAGCCCCACGACTGCCCTAGCTCACTGCCTTCAGGCAGAGCCCAGGAGGAGCCCAATGGACTCTCTGAATTGAGATGACAGGACCAAGAGTCCAGACAGATCAAAGCAGAGAAAGTTTGCAGCACAGAGTATCAGAAAAGAAAGAGCTGCACAGAGAGTGAACTCCAGGAGAAATCAGAGCATACCCCTTTGTGTATGTGTGGGAGGAAACTACCCACGCTCAGGGAAAGAACCAACCAAAAGGAAAAGAGGGCAAAGTGTCCAGCAGTTTCACAGGGCCAGGAACAGTGCCTTCCTCCTCCTGGAAAACCTAAAGATCCACAGGACACTAGGCAGAACACACAGAAGGGTCTTGCCTCAATAGTAGGGAATAATTACCCCACATTACTTTGGTCTTTCCCAACAAATTTTTTTTTTAATAGAAACAAAAATCTCACTCTGTCACCCAGACTGGAGTACAGTGGCACAATCATAGCTCACTATAGCCTTGAACTCCTAGGCTTAAGCAATCTTCTGCCTCAGCCTCCCAAGTAGCTGGGACTACACGTACATGCCACCACAAGCAGCTAATTTCTTTTCTGAATTTTTTTGTAGAGACAGGGTCTCACTATGTTGCCCGAGCTGGTCTCAAACTCCTGGCTTCAAGTGATACTTCTGCCTTGGCCTCCCCAAATGCTGGGATTACAGTCATAAACCACCGCACCCAACCCCAACAAATCTTAAAAGCAAAGCTCAAAAGGATCAAACTTCCAACTAACTTGGTTGCATCCCAGAACAAAGTTCAAGAATATTTATAGGAATACAAATACTCAACACCCAGTAAGATAAAAGTAACACTGCCTAGCATCCATCAAAGACTTACCAGGCACACAGAGATGCAAGAAAGTATGACCCACAATGAGGAGACAAATCACCTAATGGAAACTGACACAGAACTGATGCAGACGTTAGAATCCGTAAACAATGACATCACAGCAATTGTTATAACTATGTTTTTTGTGAGCAAAAGGTGAAGTTGAGACATGGAAGATATAAATTAAAGAGACTTAAGCTAAACTTTTAGAGATAAAAATTGTAACTCATGAGATTCTAAAAAAATACTAGATGGGATTAATGGAAGATTAGACATTGCAGGGAAAAAAAAATAGAGAATTTAAAGACATAGCCATAGAAACACAAAAAGAAAAGAGAATTTAAAAAGCTGACCAGAGCAGTGGTAAGCTGTAAAACAACTTTAAGTGGCCTAATTACAGGTAATCAGAGTTCTGGGAACGGATTGAAAAACAACAACAAAAAAAGTTTAAAGAAATATGGTCCGAAATTTTCCAAATTTAATGAAAACTATAGGCCCCCAAATCCAAGAGGCTCAACAAGCCACAAGTACATGAAACATGAAGAAAGATACACCAAGGTTTATGATAATCAAAATGCTCAAAACCAGTGACAAAGAGAAAATATTAAAAGCATCCAAGGAAAAAGCACATCCCAAAAAAACAAAGATGAGGATGATGTAAGATTTCTCCTAGAAACAGTACAACCAAGACGACAGGAAAGCAATATCTTTACTGAAATTTTTAAAACTGTGAATTAACTTTGAACTAGAATTCTTTTCCCACAAAATACAAAATTCCTCCTTATCCATGATTTTGCTTTCTGCATTTTCAGTTACCTGTGGTCAACCATGGTCTGAAGTATTAAATGGAAAATTCTAGAAATAAACAATTCATAAGTTTTAAATTGTGTGCCATTCTCAGTAGCATGATGAAATCTCAAGCCATCCTTGTTCCACTCCTCCAGGGATATGATCATCTCTTTGTCCAGAGTATCCACACTGTACACACTACCCACCCTTAGTCACTCATAACCGCCTGTTATCAGATCAAAAAACAGTATATATAGGAGTTAGTACTACCCAAAGTTTCAGCATCTACTGGAGGATCTTGAAACATAACCCCTACAGATAACAGACAACAGGTGACCACTGAATCTTTTTAAATGAGGCAGAACAAGGTGTCTTCAGACATACAAAAGCTGAAAGAATTCATCACTAGCAGATCCACACTGGAAGGAATGTTAAAAGAAGTCTTCTAGTCAGAAGAAAAAAGATACTATGTGGAAACATATTTTCAACTTTTGTATAGTGACCCTCCATTTGCCAGTCAAAGGCTCAATTTTGGCAATAACTTCCATGGTTTATAAAGCAGTGTTTGCATAATTATTTCTACATACTGAGAATTGAGCAATTTTATTCAGCCCAGAATCAGGACAAGCAGTGGTTCAGGCCTCAGGTGTGATGGACATAACTTACCTGTCTAATACCATTTTGCATTTTACCTTTTAGAAAGATGAAAGGAAAATGGAAAAATAAAAGTGCTGATATTCATGATGAAATGCATAGTTTTCATAAACGTTATGCAATGGAGTCAAGGATAGAAACATAATGTGTGTCGAAATAAGTTGGCAAATGTGTTCAACTGTAAAGGACAAAATTAATATGTCCCAAATATTGGAAGTATAATATCAAAGTTTATGTGTAAAAGGCAGAAGACAATTAGAGATAAAATACTGTTTTTCACTTTCAGGGAAGGGCTCTCCCCTCCAACTTAGGCACTTAAATCTGTTGTTGACTCACATAACTTGACTTGTGTATATATATTTCCAGTGACACACTGTGTAGAAAAGTAAATAGTAGTTTAGGGTCCCATAGTACTTCCCTTTGGAACGTGGCATGTTATTTCTCCTTTCAGTTACCTTGTTCTTCCATCTTTACAGAAACTTGGTGCTGAGGAAACCTGTTAATCATTAGGCAAGCATGTGGTCAAGAATGATGGTTTGTGGTCAATAAGACTCCAGCAAAAATCCAAGAATTCTTTGGACATAATATTAACAGCATTCACAATAATTAATTGCAGCATTTTGCTCTTGCAATAATAACCATTCATGTATATTTCTACTGACTTTTAGTATTTCAACATATAAAACACCTAACAAATTATCTCTGAAAATGACTATTCAGGTATTAAAAATAATCCCAAATGATATGCCTCATTTGTATAACTGACTTTATTATAGGTATTAAACATGCATTTGTTTAACAAATATTAATCATGAAAAAAATTCAAGAATTCTACTTTAAAAAACCAGTACCCATGACACACCAGAATTCAAGAACTTTAAGACTTCAATACAACTTAATTTTCTTTGATTTTCCGTCTGGTCCCCTTCTGCAATTACCTGTGGTTTCTGGAGTTTCCTCTCATAGCCTGGTTTCTGGAAGAACTTTGGCTCCTGCAGTTTACTGAGCCCCACACTATGCTTTAGCTCCAGAGCAACCTGATTTGGCTTCATCGTGTGGAGCGCATCATGGCTTGGTTTGGTCTCATAGTCAATGTCAAACTGTTTCAAGATGAACTCTTCATCAATGTCTGAAATTCCCTGGAAGAATATCACAATGCATGAATTGAGGGCAATCGGTGAAATGCTCCTTGCTTTCTTCTTTAATCTAAGGGACGTAGTTGGCCATTGCTGGGAAAAGAGGTAGTTTGGGGAGAGGTGGAAAATGCTCAGTCAGCATTTATTGAAGACAAGAAGTGTTTGGGATTTGGAGGGCTTTGTCATTAAAAGACAGCTTAGGACTTTGCAAGAAGCAGTGAGTCCCTGAGGGAAATCATGAGCCTGAGGGAAATTCAGTTAGATCGATAGCAAACTTCTTCAGCACTTTATAGTGGTGGCATCTCTAGAAGTATTTTCCAGACTTGTGTAGATATGGCAGTGTTTTCTCTGCCCATAACTCTGTATAAGGGAAGCTGCCAGGTTCACAGCTCCTGCTGAAGGAGGTGGTTTTAGTCAGCCGCATTCTGTACACAGAACAACCTTCACCATTTCCTTCCCTCAGCTACAGCTGGTGGGAGTAGAGATGGGCACATTAAGAGCAGCTAATCTGTATGCTGAGCGTTTACCTATGATATGGCTCAAGTCTAAAAGATCTTACATTCAATGGAATCTCACACTGGAAAATACAAACTGGAAAACACAGAGAACGAAGTCACCAGCAGCTGGCACTGTGACTGGAGTAAAATTTATAGAGAGGAGTCATGAAACAGAGTCAGGGACATAAAGAGACAAGTACAGGGAAAAGGAGGCTAAAGTAATAATGAAGCAGAAATAAAGCAAGCAGAATCAATGAGGTGAAAAATACAAACAGCATGGAAGGAAAAGCACAAGCCAGTGCTGTGAAGAAAAGCCCACAGGGTGATGAGACAGGGACCTAGCTTGTGGGATGTCAGTAAAGATGGGAGCTTGGTCACAGGGTCTGAAACTAAAGGCAGTTACCAGAGAAGCTAAGCTCTTATTCTAAGATTCCTTAAGTTTCCTGCCTTGAGACAGGAATCGCCTCCAGCAGCAGGAATAGGAGAAGTGGACTCTGGAAATCAGGCAATCCACTCTGAACAGATTATGGACAAGCAGTGATTTGGATACCAGGCATACTGGGCCTCGTCTGCTTCGTCCAGCATCCCCGCTCCAGTCACCATCTGAGGAGTCTCTGTCCCTCACTCTCACTCTGTTGCAGTTGGGCTGGACACCCCCACTCTTGGCTTCAGGGTTAGGTGTGCATCCTGGCCTAGCCAATAAGCATATTCCATCTCCTTAATCATAATGGTTAGTTCAAGCACCAGCATGTGCCCCAAGTTAGTCCAGTGAGAGTAATCCCTGGACTTTTCCCTAATGGAAAAGCATTGCTGTCTTCACACTTGGGTTGCTCGCTTGTAGGATATAAGCTTGGAAATTTTAGTGACTACTTTTGCCATTTCTTGGAGAAATATTGATTGAGAAAGAAGTCCATCTTGCAACAACCAAGAGATAGGAACAACATCTAAAAATATTTCAGCACCTGGATCAAGCTGTGCCTGAAGTTCCTACTATATCTGGATGCTTCCCTTTTCTCTCTTAAACCAATCTGAATTATATTTCAGTCACTTGCCAATGAAGTAAGTAGTTTGATGTTTAAAAGTACTAAAAAAATACATTGACTAAAACTAACACTCAAAAGATGGGGTGGGGGCATGGAATGCAAATCCTAAAACCTTAAATCCAAGAAAAGCATCAGGTATTTAGACATCTACAGAGACTCAGGAACAGGAATAGGTAACTACATAGGTCTTGGAAGGAGCACAAGGGAAGACCTTGATAACTGAGTCAAAAGTCTCTTTATGTCAGATTTTTTTTTTTTTTTATAGTTTAATGTATTTTAATAGCAAACTTACAGGAACAGCACAGAAGACAGACAACATTAAAAACATGTACTTGCATGTAGGACAACTCAGTTAGAAAAGTATAGTGAATGGATGGAATCTAC
>NW_012120710.1:7602036-7633504 GCF_000951035.1 Colobus angolensis palliatus | reverse complement strand
TCCACTCCCTACACTGCAGCCCAAGCAGTCATTTCAAAATGTAACTCTGGACATATCAAATCAGCCACCCTTCATCACCATCAATAGCTTCTTTATAAAAATTGAAATATAATTCATCCACCATGAAATTCATAAAATTTACCACTTCAAAAGTGTTTGAGTACCCTTTTATATTCACAAAGTTGTGCAACCACCACCACTATCTTATTCCAGAACATTTTTATTGCCCTGAAAGAAACCCCGTAGCCATTAATAATCACCATTTCCCCACTTCCCTTGTTCCTTCCTGTCAACAACTAACCTACTTTTCTGTCTCTGTAGATTTGTCTATACTGGATATTTCATCTGAATGGAACCATGCAACATGTAGTCTTTTGTGTCTGGCTTCTCTCAGTTAGCATAATGTTTTCAAGGCTCATCCATGTTGTAGCACGTATTAGTAGTTTATTTCTTTTTGTGGCCAATATTCCATTGTCTACATAGACCACTTTTTGTTTATCCGTTCACAAACATATGCAGGTGATGGACATTTGGGCTGTTGCCACTTTATGACTCTTAAGGACAATGCTGCTATGGACATTCATGAACAAGCTTTTGTGTTCAACAGCCTCTTGCTATTCCTCCAATAAAGACTTAAATCTTGACACAACCTCTAAGGCTCTGCATGGCCTAGCTCTCCAGGTTCTTTGGGACCCACCACCCTTTTTTACTCTCTGAGCTTCAGCCAATATGGCCTTCTCTCACTTCTGTGAATTCATGCTGTTCCCTCCAGCCATTAGGCCTTTGCTTGAGCTGTTCCACCTGACTGCAATGCTGTCACCATTTCCTTATCCCCTTCATGTCTCAGCATACATGTGCCTTCCTCGGGGAGGCATCCCCACAGGCTGTCCCCTGAGCCTACTTTTTATTCATAGCCCCTGTACCTTTTATTCATAACACTCATATTAATTTATCCATCCATTAATTCAACAAATATCCAGTAAGCATCAACTATGTGCCAGGCATTAGAATTGAAATATAAATAAAGTTAAGCCCCTGTCCTCATAGAGTATACAATTGAATAGGAGAGACAGATAGTAAACAAACATATACCAGGTGATTATAAGTGATATAGAGAAAGTAAAATAGGACAGGAGGGATGGAGAGTGATGGTAGGGAGCATTTTATTTATACAGAGAAGTTGTCTCTATTAAAGTAATATTTGACCAAAGACCCAAAAGAAGAAAGGGGTCAAACCATGTAAATGTCAAGTCATGCAGATAACAGACAGAAAAGAATGGCATGTGCAAAGACCTGAGCTGGGAGCGTGCTGAGCATGTTTGAAGAATACAAAGTCCCATGGAGAGGAGTAATTAAAGAGTAGAACAGCAGAGGATGAGGCTTGAGAGGTGACAGCGACCTAATCATATAGTACTTTGAAGGCAGTTGTAAGGACTTTGGATTTTTCTCAGAAAAATAAGCAATTGGAGAAGCTCAAGCACTGGAATGACATGACTTGACTTACGTTTTTAAAAGGATTATGTCAGCTACTATGTGACAAACAGACTTGAGAGAGGGGGGTTTGGGTGGAGGTCACGAGACCAGTTAGTAAGCTACTGCAATAATCCAGGCAAGAGGTGATGGAATCTTGGAATAGACTGGTAGTAGTGGAGAAGGTGAGATTCTGGATACATTTCAAAAGTAAAACCATTATCATTTGCTGGCAGATTGCAACTATTGTTCCAGAAAGAACTGGAAAGATGGGGTTCCTATTTACTGAACTGGGGAAGACAGAAGTAGGAATAAGTTTAGGGGAGAAAACAAGAGTTCAGTTTTGGGTTTGTCTAGTCTGAGATTCCAATTATACATCCAAGGGCAAATATTGAATTAACCATATACAGATGGGCCAGAGGAGGTCACTTGGTTGTGAGTAAATGTGCTGAAAAGACATCAAAGACCAAAGTACTTCAAGGCTAAAAGGTAAAGAGTGGCCAGTAAAAGATGACTACAGAGAGGTCCATGAAAGGGATGTTCCAGAAGCCAAGTAAAGAAAGTGTTAGGAGAAAGAGGACATAATCAATTACATCAATTGCTACTATGTATACATCAAGTATGGTGATCCCTGAGAGCTGATTAAGTAACATAGAGGTCAGTGGTGACCTTGGCTAAGGTCAGGTTCAGTGGAGTGGTAGAGATAAGAGCCTGATTGCTGTTTGGAGAGAAAAAGACTGAGTGAGTATGAATGCCTCTTTCAAAAAATTTTGCTCTAAAGGAAAGGAGAGATTATCTGGTGAGGGGGAGTTAGTGTCGCTTGCATCCTGCCAGCACCTGGACGTGTTCATCAACCTGGAGGTTCATCAAATATATGTTCAAGAATTTTTAATCTCCAGCCATGCTTCCCTCTGTCCCTGCTGAGAGGTCACACTGAGTGGGACTGAACATTCTAACCCTCTAATCACTTGGTCTTTCTGGTGACCAGCCACATTCTAAGACAATCTAGGGGCCCCAACCTGAGCACCTCATTAGCATAAACTCTCCAGTGACTAAAAGGGGCTCCTTATGAATAACAAAAAGCATTCCTGTCACTCAGGAAATCCCAAGGGTTTTAGGAGCCCTGTGTGAGTAACTGGGGACAAAGACCAAGTATATTTATTGTATCACAGATCCCTACATACAACATTCCTCTCGCTCCCCAACCCAAGTTCTGAGCAACCTGAAAAACAATATGGAGAGCAAAGACAATAGCCAAAATATCCCCTTCACTGCTAACAGCGGCCATGATAGACGACATGGCTTTAGGTCCAAGAGGACTTGCTAACTGACATCCAGAAACTGGCAGAGACTTCCACCCAGTCCCCTGCAGGGCTAGACCAGGACACTCCTCCCCTCTAGAAAAGGGAAGCAAGGAGAAATGGTGCTTCCCATGGGCCATCTTGCTCCTCATGGAAGAAAGGCAAAACTGAGAGCAGCACATCCAGTTACCCTTCCTACTTTTACCAGGTGGTAGACTGAAGAGCCAGAAATGTCCTAAGAGTAGAGTTCCTCTCACCTTGTGTCTTCCCCTAAAAAACATACATAATGTAATGCAGTGGATTCTCTCTAAATCCGCCTCCATGTAGGTAATGTGTGTGACCAACAAAGCACTACATGGCCCCCACAAAACACACTGACCACGGTCCACACCCCTCTAAATGTCTGGGTACTGTGGACAGGCTGCTCTCTAGTTCAGCATACTCTTCAGCACCCATCAGTGAGGTCTTTAATTTCAAAAGTCAAATGTAGGCCTGACCCAGTGGCTCACACCTGTAATCTCCACACTTTGGAAGGCAGAGGTGGGCAGATCACTTGAGGCCAGGAGTTCAAGACTAGACTGGCCAATATGATGAAACCTCGTCCCTACCAAAAACACAAAGATTAGCCAGGTGTGGTGGTGGGCACCTATAGTCCCAGTTACTTGGGAGGCTGAGGCATAAGAATCGCCGGAACCCAGCCGGGCGCGGTGGCTCAAGCCTGTAATCCCAGCACTTTGGGAGGCCGAGACGGGCGGATCACGAGGTCAGGAGATCGAGACCATCCTGGCTAACACGGTGAAACCCCGTCTCTACTAAAAATACAAAAAACTAGCCGGGCGACGTGGCAGGCGCCTGTAGTCCCAGCTACTCGGGAGGCTGAGGCAGGAGAATGGCCTAAACCCAGGAGGCGGAGCTTGCAGTGAGCTGAGATCCGGCCACTGCACTCCAGTCTGGGCGGCAGAGCAAGACTCCGTCTCGGAAAAAAAAACAGAATCGCCGGAACCCAAGAGGTAGAGGTTGCAGTGAGCCAAGATGGTGCCACTGCTCTCCAGCCTGGGCGACAGAGCAAAACTGTCTCAAAAACAAACAAACAAAAAAAATGTGTATCCCAAATCTATTTGTGTCCAATATGCTTATCACTGCATTTATGTTATTTAATTAAATATTATATTGACTGTGTTATAAGAATGTGTTACAAAAGGGAGATGCTTTCGTTAAGCTTAATGCTTTGAGAGGGGTCAATGAAGGTAGTATTACAGGTATGGTTTAAGAAAAAAAGATGGGTGGAAACTCCAAGCAGTAGACCTATACTCAGAAAAAAGGCTTAGGTCAGGCATGGTGGTACAGACCTGAAGTCCTAGCTATTCAGGAGGCTGAGGCAGGAGGATCATTTGAGTCCAGAACTCAAGGCTGCAGTGAGATGTGACCTCTTCACTGCCCTCCAGCCGTAACATTTCTTGGGGCACAAAGGATGAAACCCCAAAACTATGGTGCTTTGGTATGCTGAGCACTTTTGAATTAAAGGAAATTGGAAAGCTGTAGAAGCTGCCTCAAAATCAAGGATTTTCTGACTTTCACTGTTTCTACCCCTCAAGCATAGGGAGGGACTCTCTCTGGAATTTCCTTATAGACACCTGTGTCTGCATCATTGCTGGATAAATCACATCCATTGAAGAAATAAGCACTATTTAGAGTGGTACCTAGGACTCCTTTCCCTCTTCCTTGGGAACTTAGTTACATTTGCTTCATTAGAATTATTCTAAAGATGAGAAACTTTAAGAAGGTAATTCCTAGAATGTTTCATCAGGTGACAGCAATGATCAAAGGGTAAAGAACAATACTCACGGTCCCAGGTAGACTTGGGTAGAACGTTTTTTAAAAAGCTTTGTGGGTTCTTTCATTCCTTTCCTGGTGTCCTGACAATAAGCCCATGTGTCCTCCAGCTTCCGGTCAGGATCGAGCACTTCCAGCACCTTTAATAAGAGCTACAAACAGAAAATAGTCTTAGAGGAAAAGAAAAATGTGCTGAAGAAGGGAGTCCCCATTCTACAACAAAACAGACACACTTGCCCTTCACTTTTCCTTTTCAGTCTATCAGTGCTGTTCACCAACTTCCATGCCAAGTATTATGCTGGGTGCTATGGATAGATTTGGACCATATCCCAAAAGACATAACCCCAAATGTTAAAATCCTGAGAGATCATAATCCCTTAAGTCTAAAATCCTCAAAATCGCAATCCCAAAAATTAAAATCCCAAAACTATAATTCTGAAAAAAAAATTGTAAAAAAAATTATTTTAAAGGCACTTAAAATTTTTAAATGGAGATTTATTTGAGAAATGTAAAAATGAGAGAACACTTCATCGGCCATTTTACACAATGAATTGGGCAAAAACAATATACATATTTTTGCAAGCACAAACAGTCAGGTATACTAGCAAAAGTCACATGGGTATAATATGAGCAGGGAAACCATATTCATGAAGAAATAGCTCCAAAAGTGGTAGGTATAAATGCATATCACTATGTTTGGCAATTGTGTGCACTCTGCTTTATAATTTCAGTCATCTGAAATACAGCAATGTACAACCTAAGCCTTTTGACAAAATCAATCAAAATGCATGATGGAGCCAGGCACAGTAGCTAAGGCATATAATCTCAGTGCTCTGGGAAGCTGACGCAGGAAGATGGCATGAGGCCAGAAGCTTGAGACCAGCCTGGGCAACACAGCAAGACCCCTGTCTCTATTAAAAAAAATTTAAATTAGCCAGGCATGATGGTGCACTCCTGTAGTCCTAGATACTTGGAGGCTAAGGTAAGAGGATCCCTTGAACTCAGGAGTTTGAGGTAAGAGTGAACTATAATTGCACCACTGCACTCCAGCTTGGGCGACAGAATGAGAACCTGTCTCAAAAAAGCAAGCAAAAAACAACCATTATGGGACACCACTCTATGTGCAGTTACCCAAAGAACCAAGATATCAAGAAATATTATCTTTCACAAATACAGATGAACAAAAAGGACATCTCTTCATTCATTGATGAAGTTTCAATGTTGTTATGTAAATCCACAATGCTTACACACAAAGTCAGTGTTGTGACAATGCATTTTCATGAAGTCAAATTTGCAAAAAATGCATGAAATGAATTAGAACTCTATAAAAGTCTTTACACAATGTGTATCTCCAGCATTAAAATTGATGCAAAGATGAAACACATAACATAGTGAATTGTAAAAAATAACACAATTTAAAATAGTGTGGGGGGCACTAAAAAAAAGCTAAGAAGAAAATTCAACATGTTAAAAAAATGTATAAGAGAGATAGATTATGGGCAATTACACAGAGGTAGTCCATAAGAACTGGCAGGCATTTATGATCGCTAACTATATTTTGAAGTCTTGCATCATAGTAAATAGTTGCTTTTTTTCTTTTAGGGCTCTCCTTGGAGAATATGTTCATATTCATTTTCTACATGCACTGCTCTTATTAAAATTATTCTGTGATTCAATATATACTTACATGAGTATTCCCTATTACATTTTCCCCTTTTCTGTGCCATACTTCTATGTTGTTCTGGATATAGGGAAATCCATTCCACATGTGCTCATATACAGACACCAAAGTTGGCAGAAACAATACTGGTGATTCAATAGCAATAACATCTTCTTATCTTACGTATCCTATAATTATTTTTGAACTAGTCAGTAATATCACTGATCTCTTCAGGCAGACGCAGCTTTATTAAACGCTCCGGGAATTTCAGCAGCTGTAAGGAATGCTAATGCAAACAAATGACACTTTTTTCATGTTTATTTTTTTCCTTTAAAAAAACCTTTTTATTTTATCTTTTAATTTTTTATTATAGATTCAGGGGGTACATGTGCAGGTATGTTACATGAGTATGCTGTGTAATACTGGGGTTTGGATTTCTAGTGAACCCGTCACCCAAATATGAACATAGTACCCCATAGGTAGTTTTTTAATCCTCATCACCTTCCCAACCCCCCTTTTTGGAGGCCCCAGTGTCTATTTTCTCCATCTTTATGACCATGCATACCCATTGTTAAGCTCCCACTTATAAGTGAGAACACATGGTATTTGATTTTCTGATTCTGAGTTATTTCACTTCAGATAATGGCCTCCAGTTCCATCCATGTTGCTACAATAGACATGATTTCATTCTTTTAATGGCTGCCTAGTATTCCGTGGTGTATACATACCACATTATCTTTACCCAATCCATCACTGATGGACACTTAGGTTGATTTCATGACTTTGCTAATGTAGTAGTGTTGTGATAAACGTATGAGTGAAGGTATCTTTTTGATAAAACAATTTCTTTTCCTTTGGGTAGATACCCAGTAGTGGAAATGCTGGGTTGAATGGTAGTTCTATTTTTAGTTCCTTGAGAAATCTCCATCTTGTTTTCCACAGAGGTTGAGCTAACTTACATTCCCATCAACAGTGTATAAGCATCCTCTTTTCTCTGCATCCTTGCCAATATCTGTTATTTTATTTCAATGATAGCTATTCTGACTGATATGAGATGGTATCTCACTGTGGTTTTAATCGGCTTTTCTCTGATGATTAGTGATGTTGAGCATTTCTTCATATGTTTGTTGGCTGCTTGTATGTCTTCTTTTGAGAAGTGGTTGTTCATGTCCTTTGTGTGTGTGTGTGTGTGTGTGTATATATATATATATATATATCTTTTTTTTTTTTTTGAGACAGGGTCTCACACTCTGTCACCCAGGCTGAAGTGCAATGATGCAATCACTGTAGCCTTAACCTCCTGGGGAGACTTTCCAGCTTTGCCTATTTTTTAATGGAATTGTTTTTTCTTGTTGAATTATTTAAGTTCCTTATAAATTCTAGACATTAGTCCTTTGTCACATGTATAGTTTGCAAATATTTTCTCCCATTCTGCAGGCTGTCTGTTTACTGTGTTGACAGTTTCTTTTGCAGTGCAAAGTTCTTTAGCTTAATTTTCATTTGTCTATTTTTGTTTTTGTTGCATTTGTTTTTGAGGTCTTAGTCGTAAATTCTTTGCCTCAGTCAATGTCTGGAAGAGTTTTTTGTAGGTTTTCTTCTAGAATTTATATAGCTTCAGGTCTTACATTTAAGTCTTTAGTCCATCTTGAGTTAATTTTTGTATATGGTGAGACATGGGGACACAGTTTCACTCTTCTGCATATAGCTAGCCAGTTTTCCCAGCACCATTTATTGAATTGTTTGTTTTTGTCAAGTTTGTCAAAGATCAGCTGGTTGTAGGTGTGTGGCTTTACTTCTGGGTTCTCTATTCTGTTCCATTAATCTATGGGTGTGTTTTTGTACCCATACTATGCTGTTTTGACTACTGTAGCCTTGCAGTATAGTTTGAAGTTGGGTAACATGATGACCCTAGCTTTGTTCTTTTTGCTTAGAATTACTTTGGCTAATCAGACACTTTTTTGATTCTGTATGAATTTTAGAATTGTTTTTTAGGTTGGTAATTTTATAGGAATGGCACTGAATCTGTAGATTGCTTTGGATAGTATGGTCATTTTAACACATTGATTCTTCCTTTACATGAACATGGAATGTTTTTCTATTTGTTAGCATCATTTATGATTTCTTTCATCAGTGTTTTGTAGTTCCCCCTGTGGAAGTCTTTCACTTCCTTCATTAAATGTATTCCTAGGTATTTTAGGTTTTTGTGGCAATTGTAAATGATATTGAGTTCTTTGTTCTCAGCTTCAGTATTGATAATGTATAGAGATGCAACTGATTTTTGAACATTAATTTTGTATCCTGAAACTTTACTGAAGTCGTTTATCAGGTCTAGAAGTCTTTTGGATGAATCTTTAAGGTTTTCTGGATGTAGGATCATGAAATGATTCATTTTTAAACTCAAGTTTCTGCCATTGCCTAATCACATGGCCAATCCATTCATCTGAATTTCTGCCACATGTGTTGGACTACATGAAAAAAGAAAAAACTTTATTGATAACTCTTTCAGGTTCACTTTAGAAGTTGTGATTACACTTAATTCCAAACCTGTCATTTTGGTTTGGGAGTTCAAAGAAATCCATTTTCTTCTGCACAGTCCACCAAATCTCCAAATAAGTGATTATAAAATACTTTATTTGTTTCCAGTCATTAATATATAAAGAAGCAGATAAGTTTTAGAATTTTCAGATCCAACAGGGGCATGAATTGTGTATCACTGATTTTAAAAAGTGGGGACAGTCTTGAAAGTGCCATCCAATAGCCAAAGTGAAACATGCACTAGTTTTTCTATGTTAGATTTAGTGTTAAATAGAAGAAGTCTATCTTTCTTGACAGTCAAATCTTTAACCAAGAATAGTTCACCATTTTAGGTGCTTATAACACTGGAGGAATCTCAATATCAGCAAATGTCTGGTTCAGAAGGTTGCTGAGCTTGTCAAATTCTTTTAATTCTCTGACAAAGGGTGTCACATGCTTGAAGGCAAGCATGGTGTTATATGTGAAGGGGCATAAATTATACACAATTGAATAATTTGGCAGAGGAGATCTCTTGTATTTTTCACCTGCATTTTCACTTACTCTATGATCTTTGAAGCACTGAAACACTGAGGGCAGATCTTCCTGACCTGCTCCACTCAGACTCACATACTAATCTCCTCTGGAGACATCCTCACAGACACATCCAAAATAACACTTTACCATGTTTCTAGGAATTCCTTAATCCAGTCACACTGACATCTAAAATTAAGTCCACAAGTCTACCTCTTGTCAGGTTGGCACTGATACTCATCTCCTTAAACCATATTTAATTTCCAAATAAAGACAATAGCAAGGTAATAGGTCCACCTACCATGATGCAACTATCTAGCATACAAACAAAAACACACTAATCCCTTCCCCAGAATTTGGCTTTCAGGATGTCAACATTCAGGAATTTAATCTTTCAGGATTGTAATTTGCGGGATTTTAGACTTTGGAGATATCAACATTCACGATTATGAGGTTGGGGACTATGTCTTTCGGGAATATAATCAGCACCACTTGGATAAACCTCCCATCACCTAGACACTGAGTATACAGCTTTTTACTAAAGTTCTACTTCCTCTAGAATGGAATATGTCTCTGGGCCTACCCCAGTCCCCAAACACCCCACTAAGTGAAGCACCTCTAAAGGATTTCTGTGGTTTTTGACTGCCCACTATCTACTTTCCCTCTCATGAATATCTGGATTTTTCCTTGGAGAACCACCTCTCTGCTCTCAACCCGTATGGTCTGAATTAGCCCGACCCCAACCTCACTCCTAACGCAGAACAATCAGAACCACAGTGACTGACTTTGGAATAGACACATGATTGAAGTTGGATCCATGAAAATTAGGCTATCAAGTTTTTCTGGGATCACGTAAAAAGGTGTGTTCTCTTTCTGCTGGGGTTGCTTAATGGGTAGGGCTTAAACCTGGATCTTCTGATGGCCACCTTAGCACCATAAGAGATCCTGCTTCAGCAGGAAGCCAACACACGTACTTGGGGAGGTCACATATGGAAATAAGCACCACAATCCCAAGCCATGCCCATGTGCCAGCTGAGATGTGGAAATAATCTCTTTGTCATGGACTCAGAAGCTCTGGCCTGCAGGAGGCAGTGAAGGAAAGCCCCAGAGAGAAATTAACTGATGAGCTATTCTAGCTGTCCTTTCTGTAGACTTCTTTGCCACTGATCGTTTATTTATTCATTCATTCAAAATTATTTATTGCCATAGGACAGGTATTGGTGGTACACAGTGAAAGACACAAATAAAGTCCCTGCCCTTATAAGCTTTCATTGTAGGAGGAGCTCAGTGGTGGCAAGTGCTACAGTGAAAAGTAGAACACGGTAAGGAGTAGAGTGTGAGGGTGGAAGGGAAGTGTTATTTTATACAGGCCTCTCCAATTAGGAGACATTTGAGCATCGATCTAAAGGGAGTGAAGGAGTAAGCCAAACAGCCACCTGGAGCAAGTGTTCCAGGCACCAGAACAGAGAGCTGAATTGGACATGCTCATATTGTCCATGGAGCAGCCAGGGAGGCCAGAGTGGTTGGAGTGGCAGGAGCAGGGGTGAAGTTGGAAGGGGAGAAGAACAGGGGTACTGTGGAGAGCAGAATGCCAAGGCCTTTCAGACCCTGACAAGAACTCTGGCTTTCTCTGAGAGAGAAGGGGACACTGGAGGGCTCTGAGCAGATTTGCCTTTCTGAACCATCGTCCTCTCTGTGTAGAATACAGGCTGCAGGGATGGGGATGGAGTTACAGTCACTGCTAGCTCCCTGCCCAATATCCATTCTACCTTTTTTCTTTAAACCCAGTAGAACCTGGGTTCTGCTCAGGTTCAATGCCCAACTCTGAAACTCCATCTGCTAGACTCCCTAGCAACTAGGAGTAGTCAGATGAAAGAGATGTTTACTGGGAAAGCTATTATTTGCCTAATTAAGAGTCAGCCAGCATGCACCCTTTAACCTTTGTCCCTTCCCTTTTCTTCTCTGAAATACAGACTCGATGCCTGGAAGCATGGAAGCCACTTTGAGATACAAAGACAAGAGATGCATAGTGAGGATACAGAGCTAAAAGTCAGGAGAGGCCTGGGACATTGGTGACATCACAGAGCTGCTGCTGTCCAGCCCTAGTCTGGACCATTAGGTGGATGGATTTTCCCCACAACCTTTCCGGTCTCATTCTTTCCACCTGTTAATAAGTACCTAAGGGCACCTCCTAATACCAGGCTAACGAGACAAAAATAAGACTAGACAATTCCCTCTCACTGTTTCCTCCCCCCAGAAAGTCACAACACAAAGTACAGTAGATGGGTAGAAATTATGGGGAACAGAAGTCAGATGTTTCGGTTTGTGGCATCTTTGTAAGTTGAAGGGCTTCATAGGAAGCAAAGAGAGCAGTGTGCATGTTGCTGCTGGTTGTGTTTTCTGGGAGCAGAGGACAGAAGGCTGCTCTGAGGCCCACAAGAACTCGTGCCCTGGGGGAGACATTCATCGCTCCTCTTATAAATATATGTCACCCACTCATGGGGACTCCCTAGACATTTAGATAGAATTATTTGCAAGGCCCCAGTGAAGCCCCTCCCACAAACCCTAGGACACATCACCTCGACAGGCATAGCTTCTTCCAGATTCGGGTAGAGCGCCAAGGGATGTGGGGTCAGGTGGGCCTCCACGTCCTCCAGGAATGCCTTCCGAGCCTGCTGGGCTGGCGAGAGCTTGGAAAGCAGGTCTGCTTCCTTGGGCAGCTTGATCTGTCTCTTCTTTGGGGCCAATTGGGGAGCTCTGCGATAAATCTGGGGCAGAAAGCCCTCCACAGGGACCTGAGTCACCAGACCAGTGCAAGACGGGCAGCCCTTCCTGAAGTCATCCAGCCTCTTTCTTAGAAATACCAGCTGCCAGCTGTTCAGGGAAGTGGGGAACTTCAGCGCATTCTTGTGCTTTCTGAAACATCTGGAAGGTAGATAGATTCTCTTTGTACCTAGAATACAACATGCCTGCTCATATTAACCACAGGACTTGGGTGGGAGAAGGAGGTAGTAAAAAGGCTGGTCTCCAGCTTTTGGGGTAGGGGGTAGGGGAAGAGGGATTCACTAGAGAAGCTGGAGTTAATCATATTCCTAGTTCATAGCATAGAATCACTGCTCTGTACAAGGCCCCTCTCCTGCTTTCTTGTCTATTTTATCCCCACATCGCAGTCTCACTGGTCTCCCTTGCAAAAGCAAAACTGTTCCAGTGGATTTGGAATATATCCTTTGTTTGTACACTTCCTTGAAATTCTGAAGCGTCCTTTTGTGTGCATGCACTCTTAATTTACGTAAATGGCACTATTCTGTTTCTTGTTTACCCAGCACTATATTTTAAAGACCCTTCCATGTCACTATATATAAATCTAATTAATTATTCCAACTGCTGCCACCACACTTCTCTCCATTCACTTTGTGAAGGACACTCAAGTTGCTGCCTTTCCCAAGGACCCTCTCCCTTCACTAAAAGGGACAGAGTGCAGTGGGGTGGGAAGAACCTGGATCCCACTGACAACTCAGCCCCTAACTAGCTGAATGGCCTTGGCTCTTCATATAACCTCTGTGGGTTTCCCCTAAACTTAGGAGATCAAAGGTTGCAAAATGGCTGTCCATGGGCTACATCGGGCCAACAAACCTGTCATTTGGTCCTCCTTATGTTTTAATAAAAATCATAATAGATCACATAAATTGAGAATTTTCAATGTAACAGACACTGTTCTAAGTGCTTTACACATACCTGCATATTTAAATCTCATAACAACCCTATGAATTAGGCATGAGTATCATTCCCATTTACAGATAAGAAAATTAGGCACAAAGAAGTTAAAAAGTAAAACAAACACTTGTCGAAGGTCACACAGCTAATAAATGGTAGAGCTGGGAGTTTAACCCAGGTAGTGCAGCTCCAGAAAAAGGTGCTTAATCACTCTACTAGAGTTTCTGATAAATAAAAATGTTCACATAAATAATCAGGAAAAACAGCTGCTCTTGAAAAGCCAGATTTTTCAAGATCTGTGAACAGTAGGTCCACTTTTCCAAGGAGCCACAATTAGTATATTGGTTGCCCACTTGAGACAAACCACCTGCTCTCTCATTCACAACCTCCACCTCTCCCTACGGCCATATATATAGCTGCTTCACTCAGCCTCCTTATCCACCAGCCCCCTGCTAGCATTGAGTAGTTAGGGCACAGAGATGAGATAGAAGAGACAGATGGGCAAACAGGAAGGAAAATAGAACCAGCTCCCGAATAACCTAACACAACCAGCGAACACCAAAGTCACAACTTGGAATCTGAGCATCTCATTATCCCCACATACTGCAATGCCTTAGTCAGATATTTCTAGAATCTCAGTGTCCTTCCCTGAAGCCTCTTCCACCTTCAGACCCCTTTCATCTATAATGTCTTTATACACCAAATCTAATCCTTGCTACATCCATTGCTACAAATTTAAGAGATTCCAGCCTGATCCCAATTCTTTTCTAGTGAGTCCTAGAAACTTCTTACTTGCTGCATAGATGTGTATGTGTTGTTTTAAGGGCTTAACCCAACTCTACTGTGAAAATCTAGATGAAAGGACACAAAAAGATGAACTTAACAAAAAGTTACTCTCTGCATTTAACAAATCACTCTTAAATAGCTAAATGGCAGAAAGATGTTGAAATTACATCTAATCATAAGATTGATGACCCATTCAGCATTACCTATTAGTAAGTAACTCTCCATATTAAATGTCTTTACAAGGTTCATTTTATGCATATTTACAGCTAACTCATGCACCCAAGCACTTCACAAAATCAAATTTGAGAACAAATATTTTTGTTTAAGTACAGCCATACAACTCAAAATGGGGAATGTATGTGGCAGTGAGCTGAAACCTCATAGAATGTTAGAACTGCAGAGATCCTGAGAGAAATCCAGTCTACTTTCTTCACTCGTCTTTTTCTTTCTGTTGTTTTTTTTTTTCAAGACAGGGTCTCACTCTGTTGCTCAGGCTAGCATGCAGTGGCAATTATAACTCAATAGCTCACTGCAGCCTCAAATTCCTGGGCTCAAGGGATCCTCCAATCTCAGTCCCCCAAATAGTTGGGACTACAGGTATGTGCCACCATGCCTAGCTAAATTTTTAAATTGTTTTTGTAGAGAGAGGAGACAGGGTCTTGCTCTGGTGCCCAGGCTGGTCTCAAACTTCGGGCTCAAGCGATCCTCCTGCCTCCACTTCCCAAAGTGTTGGGATTACAGGCATGAGCCACTTTCCTCATTTCTTTCCTTTTTTTTTTTTTTTTTTGAGACAGGGTTCCGCTGTTGCCCAGGCTGGAGTGCAATGGTGTGATCTTGGCTTACTACAACCTCTGCCTCTCAGACTCAAGTGATCCTCCCACCTCAGCCTCTTGAGTAGCTGGGACTACCGGCATGTGCCACCATGCCTGGTTACTACTTTCCTCTTTTCAATAAGGAAACTAAGTTCCAAGAGGAGAGTGAGGCAACAAGTATAGAGGGAGGGCTTTCCTCTCCCCCACATGGCCTCTCATAGTTAATAAGCTTACCACTCTGCATTATGTTAGGTTCAGGAAAAATCTTGCTTGGCCCATAAAATAAAATTGAAAACAATTTTTCTAAATATTTACTGTTTTCACAGATGCTAGTACATGATATGTGGATATTTCCCTCTTTAAGAATTGCAAAAGGATACTGGACATGTATCCTAAAGAAATGAAAAAGTATGTTCTTAGAAAATTCTGTATACAAATGTCGATAGCAGCTTTCTACATAATAGCCCAAAAACTGTAATGTCCAAACAAACCTGAATATCCTTCAACAAGTGAATGAATAAACAAACTGTGGTACATCCACACCAAGGAACACTACCCAGCAACGAAAATGAACTATTGATACACACAACTTGGATGGATCTCAGGGGCTTTATGATGAGTGAAAAAGAGCCAGTCTCAAATAGTTACATACTGTATTATTCTATTTATCTAACATTCTCAAAAGAACTAACTTACAGAAATGGAGAGCAGTTTAGTGATCGCCAAGGCTGGGGTGGGAAAGGAAGTGACAGTAAAGGGGTAGTACTAAGCATCCCTTTGTGGGGACGAAACAGTTTGTGTCTTGATGTATACATATGACCAAATGTTACAGAACTGTGTACACACACACCTGAGTGCAAGAGCTGATCAAATCCAAGTAAGGTCTATAGTTCAATTAGCATATTCTGCCAATGACGTTTCCTAGTTTGGCAATGTGCTATCATTATGTAAAATGGTACCACTGTACGCAGCTAGGGGAAGGGTACATGGAAACTCTGTACTATTTCTGCAACTTCTTGTGAGTCCACAGTTATTTCAAAACAAAGTTTTTAAATGGGGGGAGAAGCTTCCCAAAGAAGCTCTTATGAATAACTGCTAGAAACAGCTATGAATAATTGCTAACAAGTACACAATACATTCTATGTGCCAGTGGCAAGTTTACATGTGCTATCTCCATTTATCCTCACAACAATCTTAGAAAGCTGATTCCTAAGTTATTGCCCCATTTTATAGTTAGGAAAGTGAGCCCAGAAGGAGGAACCAACTTGCCTAAGTTGCCTAAGTCTCCAAACAAGAAGAGGTGGCGGGCGCCTGTAGTCCCAGCTCCTCGGGAGGCTGAGGCAGGACAATGGCCTAAACCCGGGAGGTGGAGCTTGCAGTGAGCTGAGATGCGGCCACTGCACTCCAGCGTGGGCGACAGAGCGAGACTCCGTCTCAAAAAAAAAAAAAAAAAGAAGAGAACCAGCCTTCAACTCAAGCCTTTCTGATTCTAGACTTTGGAATCTTCACCACCACATCATGCTGCCTCCAAGAGAGACGAATTCCATTCTCAAAAGATTCTCAAGGAGTGGGCAAAGGCAAAAACATTCTTGTTCCTGCTGTGAGGCTACCAATGAGCTGAGGTCGCGCCGCTGCACTTTAGCCTGGGAAAGAGAGCGAGACTCTGCCTCAAAAAAAAAAAAAAAAAAAAAAAAAAAAAGAAGAGAACCAGCCTTCAACTCAAGCCTTTCTGATTCTAGACTTTGGAATCTTCACCACCACATCATGCTGTCTCCAAGAGAGACGAATTCCATTCTCAAAAGATTCTCAAGGAGTGGGCAAAGGCAAAAACATTCTTGTTCCTGCTGTGAGGCTACCACCACCGTACAAAGTGTTAGCAGACCTCCCTAGTACCCCCGGCGCTCCCTCAACCCTGGGCTCCGCTTGGTCACAGCCGCCATCTGGATGCCAAAGGCTCCAGGGGCAACAGATGCCTAACATCGGATACAGGACTCCAGGTGCCCCGGGGCATCTGACGAACAGTTGGTTGGCTAGGCCGGAGAAGGCTGGTGGTTAGCAGGAGGGCTCAGAGTCCTGGGCTAAACCAGCCTCCGCAGTGGACCCTGCGGCCATCACTTTCCCATCAGAAATGGTGATATTAGTCTACATCCCTGGGGATGCCAGAGGCGGGGGTTGCGAGGATGACAGGAGGAAAAATCCTTTGCGAAGAGCAGCACCGAGCGCTGGTTATCTCAGCATATTATGTTGCAGGTACAGGAAGCATTGAGGAAGGAAGGCAGGCAGGACCTCTCCCCGCCCCCGCCCCAGCAAGCGCGGGTCTGCAGGCGCCCCCGCGCGGCCCGCGTGGGATGCGCCCTCGGCCCCGGAACTGAGCGTTTACCCGGACCTGTAGTTCACGCCCTCGCGCACCGGGGCCAACGTCCCCGGCTGGAGCCGCCGCCTGCGGTCCCCCATGGTGGCCTTAGCTCCGGCCACCGTCCGGGCTTGGGCGGTGTGTATGTCCTGCCGCTACCCCGTCGCTAGGACACCTCACAGCCACCGGCTGCCCGTATTTGCCCCGGGCGCCTGGCAACTCTGACGCCCCGCTGAGCGGTCCAACCCCTTCTCCGACGCCTGGGGACGTGGACCTGGCCAGGGGAAGGGAGAGGGAACCGGTCCTTGGTGTAATCACATTTTACTCTGCTGGGAAGGCGTATTCATCTTCCCACCGAAACGCGCCATAGACTGGATCAGGCCTTTGCTCATCATCGTTTCAAAAAAAGTGTACTGAAGGAAAGAAAGGAAGAAAGCAGGAGGAGCGATAAAGAGATAGCAAAAGAAAGAGGATGGAAAGGGAGGGAAAGGAATAGATTTCTAAAGGTTGGGAAAGCCTTTTAGCAGGGAGATGTTTTCCTGGAGGTCTTGGAACTCTTGGTCTCACAGCTTTTGTAAACCGAGGGCTGCACACCTGTCTCTAGTCCCCAGCTGATTTCCAGAGGCCCTTCCAGCTCGTGTTGATTCTTCCGTCTCCACTCACTTCTAGCAGACAAGTACCATCCAGCTGACCCTGGTAGGCACGTGGCCACATAGTACGGATTGCATGAGGGTGTGTTTCGGTTTTACTAAATTCTCATACTACTTCTGAGTGTTTCTGATTTAAATATAAGCATTGGTTCTGCTACTTAATAATTATGCACTCCTGGGGGCAGGCTACTTACATTTTTAAGCTTCATTAATTACCTAGCCTGAAAATGGGGAAATAATAGTATCTACCTATAGGATTATTGGGGATATTCGATGAATATAAAGAAATTAACACAGTGCCAGCATTTAAGAATCCCTCAAGAATTATTATTATGCATAGTACTATTATCTCAGCTGTGAACTGGGGGTGGTAATATTTGTCCTGCCTACTTCACAGAGCTGTTGTGAGTTAGTTAATAGAGAAAGTTATGTAGGTAATCATTATAAGTAGCCCAATTGTTATTTTTATTATCTTTGATATTAGTCCGATTGCTAATGCAAACTTTTTATTACTTTGAGGAGGTAGGATTTCTGTAGAAATTCTGTGAGAACTGGACCAAAGGTATGGTTATCTAGGCTGAATGGAGTCCTGCAAGAATGATTTGTAACAATTTGTCTGAACAATGTTTGATTAAACTAAAAAGCTTCTGCACAGCAAAAGAAATAATCAGCAAACAGCCCACAGAGTGGGAAAAATCTTTGCAGTCTATATGTCCAACAAAGGACTAATACTCAGAATCTACAAGGAACTCAAACAAGCCAGCAAGAAAAAAACAAGCAATCCCATCAACAAGTGGGCTAAGGACATGAATAGACAATTCTCAAAAGAAGATATAAAAATGGCCAACAAACATATGAAAAAAGACTAGACATCACTAATTATAAGGGAAATGCAAATCAAAACAATGTAATATCACCTTACTCCAGCAAAACTGGCCATAATCAAAAAATAAAAAAACAACAGATGTCAGTGTGGATGTGGTGAAAAGAGAACACTTTTACACTGCTGGTAGGAACGTAAACTAGTACAACCACTATGGAAAACAGTGTGGAGATTCCTTAAAGAACTAAGAGTGGATCTACCATTTGATTCAGCAGTCCCACTACTGGGTATCTACCTAGAGGAAGAGAAGTCATTATACAAAAAAGATACTTGCACACACATGTTTATAGCAGCACAATTTGCAGTTGCAAAAATATGGAACCAGCCCAAATGCCCATCAATAATGAGTGAATAAAGAAATTGTGGTATGTGTATATATATGATGGTATATATAACACTCAGCCATAAAAATGAATGAAATAATGGTATTGGTAGCAACCTGGATGGAACTGGAGACCATTATTCTAACTGAAGTAACTAAGGAATGGATAAACCAAGCATTGTACATTCTTACTCATAAGTAGGAGCTAAGTTATGAGAATGCAAAGGCATAAGAATGAGAAAATGGATTTTGGGAACTTGCGGGGAAGGATAGGACAGGGATGAGAGATAAAAGACTATGCATTGGGTACAGTGTATGCTGCTCAGGTGATGGGTGCACCAAAATCTCAGAAATTGCCACTGAAGAAATTATTCATGTAACCAAAAAAAAATAAACAAATAAAAGATGCCCAGAAATATTCTGAAGGAGGCATTTTACCAGAATCTCCAAAGGTTGTGACAAAAAGAAGAAAAAACTGACTACAATTTATATATCAGCAAGCAAGAGGTAGAGTTTCCTAAGATGGCTTTCTATATATTTTCTACAGCTTCAGTAATCCTTTTAAAAATATTTAGCAAAATAATATGTTGGCAAATTCTCACTCTTAAATAAACAAACAAATAAATAATTTGTCCAGATGCCTAGGGTTTCTACCAATTCAGGACTGCTTTCCAATTTCTCACCTTAAAGTTCTATTTTTTTGCTTTGTTTTGTTTTGTTTTCTTTTCTTTTTTGAGACGGAGTCTCACTCTGTTGCCCAGACTGGTGTGCAGTGGTGCGATCTCAGCTTACTGCAACCTTCGCCTCCTGGGTTCAAGCAATCCTCCTGCCTCAGCTTCCCGAGCAGCTAGGATTACAGACACGCACCACCATGCCGGGCTAATTTTTGTATTTTTAATAGAGATGGAGTTTCACCATGTTTGCTAAGTTCTATTGTTTTTTGTTATTCAAATGCTTGTTTTTGTTATTCAAATGCTTGTTTTGTTATTCAAATACTATTATATATGAGTAATCCTTTTGGGAATGAAATGGCCACCTTACCTGGCAAAAAGTCTAGAAATACCTGGAACATCACTAACCTCATTCTTAAATAACATATACTCACTTGACTACTGACTGTACTTAATACATTTCACCTTTGAGTTGAGAAACAGAGAGAGAGACTGAGAGATTCTCTAAGTAACGACTACAATTATGGTATGGAATGTATGGAGTCAAAATTACCACATGGAGCAATTATCAACTTGTGATGATGCAGATGTCATGAAAATAGATGGTTTCTTATTTATTTATTCAGCAAACACTAGCAACAAAGTACCAAGGTGACGATGATCAAGTCTGTTTTCTTCTCCATTGCATCTCCAGTGCCTAGTATGGTATATAACAAATCAATAGTTGTTGAATAAGTACATAATGTGTGTCAGGCACAGTACTAGGAACAAGATGGACAAGATCCCTACCCTTAGTCTTGGAGAAATCCTACCTACATGCAAAATAATGAAGTTGGGCCCTTACCTTATACTGTATACAAAAATCAACTCAAAACAGCTTAGAGACATAAATTTAAGAGCAAAAACTACAAAATTCTCAGAAGAAAACATAGGGGCAAATCTGCACAATTCTGAATTTGGCAATGGTTTCTTAAAATGGTAACAAAAGCCGAAGCAACAAAAGAAAAGATAGATACATTGGACTTCATTAAAATAAAAAACTTCTGTGTATCGAAAAACATGATCAAGAGAGTGAAAAGATAACCCACAGGAGAAAATGTTTGCACATCATATACCTGAGAAGAGTTTAATATCCATAATATATTTAAAAACTCCCACCACTCAATGACAAAAAGACAACCCAATTGAAAAATAGACAAAATATTTGAATAGATATTTCCCTAAAGAAGATATACAAATGACCAAAAATCACATTAAAAGATGTTCAACATCATTAGTCATTAAGGAAATGCAAATCAAAACCACAATGAGATACTACTTCACACCAATTAGGATGGTTATAATAAAAAAAAAATGAATAGAAAATAAGTGTTGGTGAGGATGTGGAGAAATTAGAACCCTCATGCATTGCTAGTGGGAATATAAAATGGTGCATTTGCTGTGGAAAAGAGTTTGACAGTCCTCAAAAAGCTAAGCATAGGTTTACCATATGACACATCAATTCCACTCTTAGGTATATACCTAAAAGAATTAACAACAGGAACTCAGATATTTGTACATCAATGTTTATGGCAG
Organism: Colobus angolensis palliatus; assembly: GCF_000951035.1. NCBI lineage: Eukaryota > Metazoa > Chordata > Mammalia > Primates > Cercopithecidae > Colobus > Colobus angolensis. The sequence continues at coordinate 7,612,429 of NW_012120710.1, read as the reverse complement.
CATTACTCACAATAGCCAAAACGTGATAAGAACCCAAGTGCCCATCAACAGATGAATTAATAAACAAAATGTGGTATATACATACATGGAAAATTATTCATAAAAAGAATGAAATTTTGATAGGTTATAACATGGATGAACCCTGAAAACATGCTAAGTGAAAGAAGTCAAACGCAAAAGGACATATACTGTATAACTCCATTATATGAAATATCTAGAATAGGCAAACTTGTTGAGACAGAAAGTAAATTAGAGATCATTAGGGACTGAGAGAAGGAAGAAATGAGGAGTTAGTGCTTAATGGATACAGAGGTTTTTTGGGGGGATGATGAAAAAATTTTGAAATAGTGATAACGATGGCATAATACAGTAAATATAATTAAGGCCACCAATTATAAACTTTAAAAAAATGGTTAAAGTTACAAATTTCATGTTACATATATTTTGACACAATTTTTTAAAGTTGTAAAAAATATGAAAAAAAGAAGGAAATTTGAAAATTAATGAGCTAAGAATCCAACTTAACAAATTGGAAAAATAGACAAATAAATCCCAAAAGAAGTATGTTTTTAATGTTGAGCAAAAGAAGCCAGACATCAAAAGTATACACTGTGTTCCTACTAACATGAAGTTTTAAAAGAGACAAAAAAGAATTAATTTATAATGATAAATGTCGGAATTGTGGTTACTTGGCGGGTAATTGACAAAGAGAAGGCATGAGGGAGTCTGCTAGGAAGATGCAAATCTATATCTTGATCTGGTTGGTGGATATGTTAGTATATATGTAAAATTTTAATGAGCTATACACATCAGATGTGTGCATTTTACTGTGTAAGTTATTCATTAAGAGAAAAGTTTGCTGGGTGTGGTGGCTCATGCCTGTAATCCCAGCACTTTGGGAGGCCAAGCCGGGTGGATCACGAGGTCAGGAGATCGAGACCATCCTGGCTAATACAGTGAAACCCCTTCTCTACTACAAATACAAAAAAATTAGCCAGGCGTGGTGGCGGGCGCCTGTAGTCCCAGCTATTTGGGAGGCTGAGGCAGGAGAATGGCGTGAACCTGGGAGGCAGAGCTTGCAGTGAGCCGAGATCACGCCACTGCACTCCAGCCTGGGCAGCAGAGCGAGACTCTGTCCCAAAAAAATAAAAAAGAGAGAGAAAAGCAAAAAAAATGCAGCATTTTCCATCAGGAAAATAATCCTAGAGAATTCACTCCCCCATTATCACATAAAGAAACAAGCTTCCTGGGAGCCCTAGGGCACCCTAAAGTCTGCAGACTTTCCCCTAAACATTCCTTATTTTGTGGTACTCATCCAGGGGAAGAATATTTCAAATATTTAACAACCAGTAAAGCATATACACTAACCAACCAGGAAGATGGCCAGCTAGATTGCAACAGCAGAGTCCTGGAGTCCCCTAATCATAATGGCAATACCTTCCTTTAGTTGCTGATCTTGCAGAGAGTGTGCTGGAGCTGTCAAAGCACAGCAGTCACTCAGAATTGCTCAGAGCAGTGGCTATTTACCAACCAACACAGTGTTTTGACAACCATTCTAGTCCTAAACCTTGCTTACCCGCTTACTGTCAACCTTTTCCCTCACCCACAGAATCTCCCTAGAGATTTTCCTCCACAATGTTGTAAGTGGCTTCTTGAAAACTGCCCTCAGTGTAGATTACACCTGCAAACCAAATAACAATGGGGGTAAAGGCATGACACCAATAGTCAACAAGAGCATTTCTCACTTGGTCAGTAGCACTGAGCATGATGCCAGATAAGGGATTACAAATAAATTTGACAAGGTTCCTGCCCTCAGGAGGTTCTGGTTAAGTGGATGGATGGGTCCTTTACTTCCCTCTGGCTGCTAGATTTGAGGAAATGCCTGAGGCATCTGCAATAGGCTAGACACACTTAAAGGAAGATAGTGGAGATCTGTACCTCCACTCTGTTGAACAGAGGGCCATGAAGAGTAGATGGGATGTAGGGATACATTGCTGGTGGGAGTGTAGCTAGGACAGTTATTAGGAGAACAATCTGGCAGGACTTAGTCAAACCAAGTATATGGTATCTGCTGGCTGATTTGTTCTTCACTGCCCCTGCTCTGCGCTGGCATCAGCAAGCTGCATCGGGGGCTGGATTCGACTAGTGGAAAGCACTAATCGGAGATGGGGATGGAGGAAGGGAACAGGCTATTTTTCTCTCTCTTATCTCTCTCCTGTTTATAGAGGCATCTATATTTCTTCCTTCTCTTGCAGCTCCCACTAGGTGCCATGATTCCGGCTTTTGTCAGATGACCCAAACTCTTGGTTCCAAGCAATTCCTGCAGTTTAGGTGTGGTAGGGGCTTCCTATTACTGCCAATCTCTAGATTACCTATGTTCCCTGTTTGGCTCTCAGCTCTTGCGTCACCTCTGTAACTATTCCCTGCATTAAAATCTTAGTTTTACACACGTAGACACACTGTTTTCCTGGTTTTCCTCTAACTGATACGAATGCTACTTATGACTCAGTATTTCCACTGCTAAGTATAGGAATCCAGAGGAATTCTCACACACGAGGTAAGATGTATGAGGATATTGCCACAGCATCGTTACTAGTGTTGGTGAGTTGGGGGCAATGTGTATGTCCATTTCTGTGAAATGAGTGGATAAAATGGACGAATAATTAGGCATCATTAGAAGCAATAGTCTAGATAGATACTCAGCAACATGGTTAGACTTTTTAAAATATATTGCTGAATGAAGAAAAGCAGAATAATTTTACTACAACGTGGTTTATATAAAAATGTATGCATAAAAAACAAAAATGTACCTATTATAAGAATTCTACTGGAGAGAAGACATATGTCAACACTTAAGAATGACTGCCTGCAGGCCAGGCGTGGTGGCTCACGCCTGTAATCCCAACACTTTGGGAGGCCGAGGCGGGTGGATCACGAGGCCAGGAGTTCAAGACCAGCCTGGTCAAGATGGTGAAACCCCTTCTCTACTAAAAATACAAAAATTAGCCAGGCGCAGTGGCAGGTGCCTGTGATCCCAGCTACTCAGGAGTCTGAGGCAGGAGAATCACTTGAACTCGCGGGGGTGGAGGTTGCAGTGAGCTGAGACTGTGCCATAGCACTGCAGCCTGGGCAACAGAGTGAGACTCCGTCTCAAAAAAAAAAAAAAAGAATGACTGCAAACAAACATGAAAAAATGCTCATCATCACTGGTCATTAGAGAAATGCAAATCAAAATCACAATGAGGTATCATCTCATGCCAGTTAGAATGGCGATCATTAAAAAGTCAGGAAACAACAGATGCTGGAGAGGATGTAGAGAAATAGGTACGCTTTTACACTGTTGGTAGGAGTGTAAATTAATTCAACCATTGTGGAAGACAGTGTGGTGATTCCTCAAGGATCTAGAATGAGAAATACCATTTGACCCAATGATCCCATTACTGGGTATATACCCAAAGCATTACAAATCATTCTACTACAAAGACACATGCACACGTATGTTTATTGCAGCACTATTCACAATAGCAAAGACTTGGAACCGCCCAAATGTCCATCAGTGATATACTGGATAAAGAAAATGTGGCACATATACACCATGGAATACTATGCAGCCATAAAAAAGGATGAGTTCATGTCCTCTGCAGGGACATGGATGAAGTTCGAAACTATCATTCTCAGCAAACTATCGCAAGAACAGAAAACCAAACACCACATGTTCTCACTCATGAGTGGGAGTTGAACAATGAGAACACATGGACACAGGGAGGAGAAGAACACATACTGTGGCCTGTCAGGGGTTATGGGGCTAGGACAGGGATAACATTAGGAGAAATACCTAATGTAGGTGATGGGTTGGTGGGTGCAGCAAACCACCATGGCACGTGTATACCTATGTAACAAACCTGCATGTTCTGCACATGTACCCCAGAACTTAAACAAACATAAAACTTAAAAAGACATAAAACTTTAAAAAAACATAAAACTTAAAAAAACATAAAAAGAATGACTGCCTATGGAGAGGGCAGAGGACAGAAGTGGAGAATAGGGTTGCAAAAGAATTAATGAATAAGAGAGGGTCTTGCATACAATTGATAGTGGAGTGCCATGAATTTAAGATTAACCAATGCTCTGCACCTGAAGTAGAAAAAAAAGTTGCCAGAAAAATAGTTATTTGGTGGCAATGAGATACAATTCAAAGAATGCTTTGTGGGTTATGAAATACTAAAATAATACCTGCCCCAAATCCAAGTTAGTTTGCAGTAATAGGAACAAAATCACGGGACAGATGCAGCAGGAGGTGTTGTCAAAATTCCATGGCAATTTTACGTGAATCTTGCTGATTTCTTGCCAGCTGCATCAGACATGAGCAGAGATTATGATTTGGAGTCTCATGGTTTAATATGTGTTTTAGTCAGTCCAGGCCACTATAACAAAATACCATAGACTGAGTGGTATATAAGCAACAGAAACAGTTCTGGAGACTGGAAGTCTGAGATCAGGATGCCAGCATGGTCAGGTTCTGGTGAGGACCCTCTTCCCAGATGCAGACTGACTACTTCTCGCTGTGTTCTTATATGGCAGAAAATAGGGCAAGAGAACCGTCTGGGGTACATTAATAATGCTGGGCAACTCGTCCACAGTCTACATCTCAACAGTTCTCCTTCAGTAAAATAGGCCTAACAACAGTCTATGTTATAAGATTGTTATGGGATGCAATATGGGAATAATGTAAAGCTACACTTTCCAATAGAAATATAATGCAACCCACAAATGTGAGCCACATAAGTATCCATTTTCTAGTAGTCATTTTTAAAAGTAAAGAGAAACAGATAAATTAATTATAATAATATATCTTGTTTAGCTCCACACAACAAAAATATGATTTTAACATGTAATCAACATAAAATATTACTGAGATATTTTACATTATTTTTCATACTAAATCTTTAGAGTTTGGTGTGTATTTTACTTTCAGCACATCTTAATTCTGACAAGCCACATTTCAAGTATTCATTTGCCACACGAGGCTGGTAGCAACCATATTAGACAATAGAAATAATAAGTATTTAGCCAAGTGCCTAGCACAAAGAGGAACTCAAGGAATATTGGCTCAAACACATTCCTTGGGTGTATTAGGTCGTTTTTACATTGCTCAAAAGAAATACTGAGGCTGGGTAATTTATAAAGTGGTTTGTTTGGCTCACAGTTCTGCAGATCATAGAGGAAGCATGGTAATGGCAACTGCTTCTGGTAAGGTCCTCAGGAAGCTTACAGTCATGGCAGAAGATGAAAGGGGCACAGGCATCTCACATGGTAAGAGAGGGAGCAAAAGAAAGAGGGAGGAGGTGCCATACATTTTTAAACAACCAGAACTTGTGAGAACTCACTCACTATTGCAAGGACAGCACCAAGCTATTTATGAGAGATCCACCCCCCTGACAAAATACCTCCCACAAGGTCCCACCTCCAACACTGGGGATTACATTTTAACATGAGATTTGGAGAGGACAAATATCCAAACCATATCACTAAATTTATCCATAAGTTTTCTGTATTCCTTACTCTATCATAAGCATAGAAAAGATTTGTTGGCAACACAAGCTTGAAATCACATATAAGTCACATACTTCCTCCATTTCAGCTATTCTTGTCCTGTTTGCTCCAAGAAGTAAGATGTTCCCCCTTTTTCCTTCTTATATGAGAAGATACTTGTTAGCCCTCAAGCTGCTCAGATGAGGGACTTTCCTGCCGAGAACCAATGTGAAGAGTGTAGCTTCGATAAAGGATTTCACTGGATTTTTGTACTAATGAACAAAATTTTATTTGGATGAGTAGATATTTAATGTGCTTTTATTACCACTGAAGTTAAAATTATATTATAAATTCTTATGTCTTTAAAACTAGAGAGAGGATTCTGGGAAGATGGCAGAGTAGAAAGCACCAGGAATCTGACTTCCCACCTAAACAATTGTTCTAGCAGAATCTGTCTGACATAACTACTTTAAAACTTTGGGGTCTATTAAAGCTTGCAACTTCTAGGGGAAGAGTTGGACAGTAAGCTGCAGTTAATTTCAGTGAATTTCAGCACAGTAATAGCCAATAGTAGCCAAATCCTACTCCTCAGCCCTGTATCAGGCAGCCGTGTATGTGTTCCTGGAGCAGTATGCACACAACTTGCTGGAATCAAGGTTGAATAAAAACAAACAAACTGTCCTCCAAATAGTAGGGCTTTGATTACTGATTGTTGCTTTATGAAGGTGCAGAAAAAGAAATGACAGCCATTGTTTTGTTGTTGCACTTTCCCCCACATTGTGGCAAACCGCACCTCCTCTGGCTGAAGCAACTTCCAGGGGATTAAAACGATTAGAGCCTTTTTCTGCCCTTCATTTTTCTCTTTTTCTCCATTTTTGGAAGCCAGACATTGAAGGCTATGACACTGTAAAACAACTGTATATACAGAAGATATTAGAAAGTCACTGTGCATGCCCAGGGACAGGCTTAGAAAAGACCCAAGAAGACTGTAAGCTTATACTTCAGGCTATTTCCTCAGCACAGAGACAGCCTACAACAATAAAAAACAAAAAGCTAGTAAATCCTGGGGATTCTGAAAATCTGATTTTCAGAATTACCAGATTATTAGATTCAAAAGTCAAGTTTTCAACAACAAAAAAAACAAGAGATACAAAGAAACAGGCAAATATGGCCCATTCAAAGGAAAAAATAAACTAACAGAAATTGTCCCTGAAAAGGACCTGATGGAGGATCTATTAGACAAAGACTTTAAAACAGCTGTCTTAAAGTTACCCAAAGAACTAAAAGAAGATGTGGAAAATATCAAGAAAATGATGTATGAACAAAATGGAAATATCAATAAAGAGACAAAACCTAAAAAGAAACCAAAAAGAAATTGGTTTCCAGAAATTTTCTGGAACTGAAAAGTACAATAGCTAAAATTTAAAAAAACACTTGCTAGAGAGATTCAATGACAGATTTGAGCAAGCACAAGAATCAACAAACTTGAAGAAAGGACAAGGAAAATTATTGAATCTGAGGAATATAAAGGAAAAAAACTGAAGAAAACAGAGCCTAAAGGACCTGTAGGACATCGTCAAACAGCCCCACACATGCTTTGTGGGGAGTCCTTGAGGAGAAGTGAGAGAGAGAAAGGGCAAAGAGATTATTCAAAGAAATTATGACTAAAACCTTTCCAAATTTAATGAAAGACATGAATATAAATATCCAAGAAGCTCAATGAACTCCAAGTAGGATAAATTTAAAGACACACCAAAACTATTACCATCGAACTATTAAAAGCCAAAGACAGAAAATTTTGAAAGCCACAAGAGAGAAGTGATCATCACATATAAGGAATCCTCAATAAGATTATCTGCAGATTTCTCATCAGAAACTTCAGAGGCCAGAAGGCAGTGGGCTGATATAAAGTGCTAAAAGAAAGAAACTATCAACTAAGACTCCTATATCCAGCAAATCTGCACTTCAAAAGCTGGAGGATTCACACTTCTTTGTTTCAAAACTTACCACAAAGTTACAGCAATCAAAACAGTGTGGTACTGTCACAAAGACAGACATATAGACCAATGGAATAGAACAGGGAGTCCAGAAATAAACCCTCATAGTATCTTTAACAAGGGTGCTAAGATTCTCCAATGGGGAAAAGATGATCTTTTTGACAAATGGTGCTGGGAAAACTGCCACATACAAAAGAATAAAGCTGGACCCTTACCTGATACCAATTACAAAAATTAATGCAGACTAGATCCATAACCTAAATGTAAAAACTAAAACTATAAAACTCATAGAAGAAAGCATAGGGCAAAAGCTTCACAACATCAGAATGGGCAATAATTTCTTAGATATAACACCACAAGCACAGGTGACAACAAAAAAAACCCACAAATTGGATTGTATTACAATTTTAAAATTTTGTGCATCAAAAGATAGTTTTTAACAGAGTAAAAAAGGCAACCCACAGAATGGGAGAAAATATTTGAAAATCATGTATCTAATAAAGGATTAATATCCAGAATATAGAGAAAACTCCTAAAACTCAACAATAACAAAAAACATGATTCAAAAAAGAGCAAAGGACTTGAATAGACATTTCTTCAAGAAGACATACAAACAGCCAGTAAGCACATGAAATGATGCTCAACATCATGAATAATTAGGGAAATACAGATCAAAACAACAATGAGATACCACTCCACCCTTATTAAGATGGCTACTATTTAAAATAATAATAAGTGTTGGTAAGGATGTGGAGAAAAATTGGAACCCTTGTGCACTGTTGGTGGGAATGTAAAAGGGCACCACCAGTGTAAAATGGTGGTTCCTTGAAAACTAAAAGTAGAATTACCATATGATCCAGCATTTCCACTGTTGTATACACTAAAGAAGTGATAGCAGTATCAAAGTGATATCTGTACACCTGTGTTTATAGCAGCATTATTCACAGTAGTAAAATGTGGAAGCAGTCCAAGTGACTATTGGTGGATGACTGAATAAGCAAAATGTGGTATACGCATACAGTGGCATATTATTCAGCCTTAAATAGGAATGAAATTTTGACATATGGTATAACATGGATGAATCTTGAGGACATTATGCTAAGTGAGATAAGACAGTAACAAAAAGGCAAATACTGCATTATTCCACTTATATGTGGTACTTGGAGTAGTCAAATGGTGGTTGCCAGGGGCTGGGCGGAGGGGTGAATGGCAGTTATTGCTTAATGAATACAGTTTTGCAAGATGGAAAGACTTCTGGAGATGAATAGTGGTGATGGTAGCACAACAATATGATTGTACTTAATGCCACTGAACTGTACACTTAAAAATGATTAAGATAGTAAATTTTATGTTATGTATGTTTTACTACAATTAAAAATTGGAAAAAATAATAAAGTTTTTCTTAATGTTGTCTCTGTATCTAACATGACTAAGCACCCTCCTATTCTCCTTCCCATCACATCTCTCCTAGATTATCTTGGGCATCTGAACCTAAGCAGGTGCAACATATTCATTTCATTGCCCCCTTTAGGTCCGCTCCTTGGACTCAGAGTTGCCTTTACCTGCCTACTTCTTGGTTATCACTGGGCTGAGCTAGGAGTTCTGCCTACTGCTAGTCACTGTGCTAAAGATAAATGTAGTATGAGGAAACAAACTCACCAGCGCCCTGGCAGGATTCTTCAGCCAGCCCACAGAGCAGTTGTTGCCTATTTGTCTTGGAAACTGCACACTCATATTTTTAGAAAGGGACAAACAAGTTCCCTGAGCTAGATCAAAAATCAGCTGGGAAAGGAGGTAGAGAAAACCCTGTTCCTAGTTCCTGAAGACTGTGAACCAGACTTGGAAACACAAGGCTAACCCAAAGTAACCTGGGAACATTCAGCCTGACCTGGGTCAACCCTGATGCAAAGGAATATTTAGAGTCTTGGCAGGAAGAGACCTAATAATTCCATAGCCTTCCTTATGGATCATGGCTCCCCATTAGATACAGAATAAATTCAGACTCTTTAAGCCAGTATTCAAAGCCTCCTAGGTCTGGCCTGCTCACCTTATCTTCCCTTATTTCCCAATCCTTCTCCTCTCTATATCATTATAGGGCTACACTGCAAACTCAACTATGGGTCTGATACAGTTTGGATAAATGTCCCCACCCAAATCTCATGTTGAATTATAATCCCCAGTGTTGGAGATGGGACCTGATGGGAGGTGATGGGATCATGGGGGTAGACTTCTCAGGAATGGTTTAGCACCAGCCCCTTGGTACAGTTCTTGTTATAGTGAGTGAGTTCTTGTGAGATCTGGTTGTTTAAAAGTGTGCAGCACCTCTCCCCTTCCTCTCTCTTGCTCCTGCTCTGGCCATATGATGTGCCTGCTCCTACTTCAGCTTCTGCCATGATTGTGAGTTTCCTGAGGCCTCCCCAGAAGCTGAGCAGATGCCAGCATCATGTTTCCTGTGCAGCCTGTGGAACCACAAGCCATTAAACCTCTTTTCTTTAGAAATTACTCAGTCTCAGTTATTTCTTTATAGCATTGTGAGAATGGACTAACACAGGGTCCAAACTCCTGGGTTTTTCCTCAGAATAACTGTACTTTACTCTCTGTGAATACTAATGATAAATGGAGGAGGATTGGGACAGACAGACATCCAAAGGACTAAAATTAACTGAGTCCTATATACCTTCACTGTTTTTCATACTATCTCAAGCCAACTTTTACCTTGTAAACCCAAAATAAAACTCTAAGGCCCTGCAACCATCTGAATGGACTTTCTCAGCCAGGGCACTTTTAAAAGTAAACCTGAGAGACTGGTTCAGGCCATGATGGGAAGTGGGGTTGGACATGCCAGATTATACCATTCCAGCATT
>NW_012120710.1:7555186-7600026 GCF_000951035.1 Colobus angolensis palliatus | reverse complement strand
GGGTTTCACCATGTTAGCCAGGATGGTCTCGATCTCCTGACCTCGTGATCCACCCACCACGGCCTCCCAGAGTGCTGGGATTACAGGTGTGAGCCATGGTGCCTGGCCAATTTATTTTTATTTTTATTTTTCAGGAGGGGCTGCTGGTCCCCACCTGTCCCTACTATCTTACTTTAATTTCACTATTTAAATAAGGCAAAGAAAATTTTTGTTTGAGAGACAGGGTCTTCTTGCTCTATTTCCCAGGCTAGAATGCAGTGGTACAATCCTAGCTGGCTGCATCACTGCAGCCTCAAAATCCTGGGCTCAACTTACCTTCCCACCTCAGTGTCTTCAGTACCTAGAGCTACAGGCACACACAGCCATGCCCGGCTAGCATTTTTTTCCCTTCCATAGAGATAAAGGTGTTACTATATGGCCCAGTCAGGTCTTGAATTCCTGGTTTTAAGCGATCCTCTCACCTTGGCCTGCCAAAGTGCTGGTGAGACAGCCAGGTGGGAGGGGGTCCCCGGAAAATCTCCAACAGACAGGCGCACTGGGGTGGAGCCTCGCGAAGTTCACGCTGTTTGCAGCCGGGAGGAGCCTGACCCCTTCACTTCCTGTGTGGAACCTGGGATTAGAATGGTCAAGCAGGAAGCATTCTAGCAGGGACTCTGGCCTGGAAAGAGTCCCTGTTAACTCCTTTTCACTCAATAAAACTCTGTCTTACTCACCATTCAAATTGTCTGCAAGCCTGAATTTTTGTGGCTGTGGGACAAAGAACGCCATCTTTAGCTTCACTGAGGAAAAGTCCTGAAACATTTTTGACCCTCAACATGGGGCTCAAGAAGCGGTGAGTGAAATGAGGACTCAAAACCTGTCACTGTTGCTCCTAAGCCTTTTCATCCTCAGACTTCTGAGAGTGGGAGAAATCATGCCCGCACCCCCCATCGCTCCCCAGCCTTTTCATGGCCTTTTCTTTCCTTTTTCGGGATGAACCAGAGCAGCGACTCCCCTCCACTCTCCCCTCCCTCCTGGGCTGGAACACAGGGCCCAAGGTGCCGCGGTCAGCTGGCTGGTGTTTTCTGCCACACGCCCATGGAGTCTCCTCCTCCCTGGGCCAGAAAGGCCAGCTCCGACTGGCAGTGATTAAACTTGTGTCCCTGGTGAAGGAACCACTTGCATAAGAAAAAGAGGTTCTTCCCCTGGCATTTTTTAAACTTTTTATCTTTCCTGTTCTCCACCCCATGAGTAGTAACTTTTACAGTTTTTTTCCTTTTAGAAGACGCTTTACTAAACCAGGGCCCCCCCACCAACCCTCACTGTTTGTATTATCTGCAAAGTTTTAGTTCTGAAATGAAGCCTTCCTCTTGTTTTACATCTTAGGGGCATTGCCTGTAACTCTTTGATAGGGCTTTGTTTAGCAATCCTGCCTTAGGGAATGAGCCCGCTCTGGTTTGATATCTGGATGTTTTCCTAGCCCTGCCTCTTAAAGAACCCCACCCGGGACTGGGCTTTCTGTGCAGTTAAGTGTCTGCATGTGTGTGTATGTGTGTGTGTGTGTGTGAGATGTCTGTAAAAAGAACTCTAATTAATTTGGCCTAAAGAAAGACAAGTGCTCACATCTAATTTTTTTAAGGGAAGATAAAAGCTGTAATGCCTTTCAGTACACGTGACTTTAATCTTTGAGAAATAAAAGCAACCTTAAAGATTATTGGTAAAAAGCAGATGTCGTTAAAATGTAAATAAGTGGGCTGCATAATTCAGGTCAGATGCAAGGTTTGCTAAATGTTTTAAGGTTACAAACTGCTTTTTGGGTTTTGAGAAATATGACTTGCTGGCTTCACAGCTGGTAAGGTCTGGGGTCATGTGGGACTAACCACACCCTTAATTAAGAAGGCAAAACTTGGCTGCAGTTAGCACACAATTAGAACAACTTACCAGATTTTAAATTAACGTTAAAAATTCTAGGAGTTACCATTACATCATGTAACTGAGACTACTGGAAATAGATTTACATGCAAGGTGTGTAAGAACAATGTGGTTTTTTAGTAAAAGGTTATAAGGAGGCATGGAAATGTAAATTTTTGCCTAGGGTTAAAGGATTGTTTGAGTTAGATAGGAAAAGCTGAAGGTTCAAGCAAGTGGTGCAACAATTATGGAAATTAATCTTGCAGAAGAGGTTCTTTCTGTGACCACATTAAATTCAAAAGGGTTATAAAAGGTTTTTGCTTCTTTAAAATTTCTGAGTCATCATTTTGGCAAAATTGTTTATAGTAATCTGGAACGCTGTTTCGTAATATCAAGTGCTTTAAACATATTTAACAGCCTTCCAAAAATCAAACTTAAGTTTCAAAATTGTCTTTCCTGACACCTGGCTTTTAGATAGTCCAGAGGGCCCCTGAGACATCCAGAAAAGAGAGGTAAACAGGATGATTTGACATGTTTAGGTAAATGAAATTGTCAAAATGGTGTTCAATCTTCTTTAGGTTATATTTTTGTGAATGATATTAATACATGTTCCAAAACTATGTGGGATTTTCCAAAATTCTAATGTCTAAGTTATGCTACCAATATAATTAAGGTTGTTAGGTTAACTTATTGTAAACCACAGAGAAAACCAAACTTCTTAGTCAGTTGTGTTTCTAAGTGTAACTACCCTGGACGTTTTGCTATTCACAGACAATTGTTGTCTTGTTTTAATCCTTTTCAAGAGATGATTTATAATAAGCCATAGAACTTTAACAGGTGCTCTCAAATACAGGCTTGTGATAACTTTGGAGACTGTGACATTGGAATAAAGGAAAATGTACAAAACTCATGAAGAGCTGAAATGTTCATGAATATCAACCAAAGCGGGAATTAACTGAATGGACGGAACTCAGAAAACTAAAGCAAATCTTTTTGACTTTTGCTTGGAATATTGCTCATCCTTGTTTTGTTTCTCAGAGTCAAGGAAACTTATTTTGAGCTATTTATGGCCTTTAATAATTAAGCAAGGTACACTTCTGTAACCAAAATTTGGAGCATGTTTGCTTCTCTCTGCCTGGTTCCTCTAAAATTTGAAAACTATCTGTGAGTATTCATGACTTATGGCAATATAGTTGTTTACATCAGTGCAATAAGAATCCATTTCCCTCTTGCAACAGGACACAATTGGAAAAACTGGTTCCTTTACCAAGTCTTTGACTGGAAGGGTATGCTTTCCTTTAAGGAGTCAATCTTGACTTGCAGCACCGATAAAAGCCCAGTGGGGGAACTGGCCTCATACCCTTGTTTACGCAGTGCCTGCACAGGGTTCCTATGGTCAGGAAAGAATGCCACTTTTGGCAGGTCCAGGAACTCCAAGTTTATCTTGGAACCGTAAGAGGAGAGGATCACCAAACTCACAGGTATTTGAGGATAAACCCATGGCTGGGCTCAGCTTTAAAAGGTCTTATCTGATTCCTTGTGGAACAAACTTCCATCAAAGCCAATCCAAAAGGCCTATGCAGAAATAATAATTCTAGCTGTATTTTATGCAAATAATCAGGCCAAGTATACAACTGTAAAGTCTGTTTTGCAAACAACTCGGTCCTATCATGATTTGTTTGTTTGTTTTTAACAAAAATGAGGACTGGCAAATGAGAAATCATGTTTCAAAACCTATCATATATTTGTCATTACATTATAAACTCACTAATTGTTTTTAAGTTTTTACCTACATTTTAAGACTAATCCTGCTCATTCCTGTGTACCAACCAGCAGTCTCCAACTGCAGCTCAGAAAGAATAAGAGGGATGGGTAATGTGAAAATCTGGATCAGTATTCTAGTTCTGAGGAATTATCCTGCAAACCCTGCCAGATGATGGGAATAAATAGGATGCCCATCACTTGGACGTTTCCTTTTGGGAAAATAAGACCAAGGGAGCTAACCAAAGCCAAGCATCATCCACCCAAATCTAAGTAAGTGTAACTATAGCTATCAGTTATCTGGGTGTGTCACAAGACACGCTTTCCTCTCCCTTATTGAAGGAGGACTCAGTTCTACAGTTTCACCTTAGCATTCAGCTTATGATAAGGAGTCCATGCAACTCCCCTGAGATACATTTTTGTCCCAAACTCAATTCCAAGCTTTGGGTCAAAGCCCTGGGAAAGAAAACTGGATCTAAGGGATCCAGAGGCAGACAACAACAGCGGTTAAAAGGCATAGCACAGGTGAGCATGGCTGATTCCTGCCAGTTAAGCCAAGCCCAAGCTTCCTGTTTCATGGATAAAGGCCACGTTAGTATCCATGGCATAAATGAGGTCTAGGGAATTCAAGGCTACTGACAGTAAGGGAGATAAGGTATATGTGGGTAAGAGTGCATGACTTTCATCCCCTAGACCCCCTGCTTCATGAGTGCAAGTTGTTTTAACACCCATGGTGCTGACTGCCAAGGTTGTCAGGACTCGGGGACAGAAGGACAGAAGAAGGAAAGAGGACGACGCTCTTTCCTCTCTCCCTCACATACCCCAGGTATCTACTAGGAAGAGAAGGGAAGCTTCCAACTGAACTTTGTAATAATTTTGCTGGAGCATAAACTCTCTTGAGCAGAATCCAGGTGTTGAACAGGAACTGCTGCAGAAAGGAGCACAGGAGCCATGGCCCATTGTGTGGGCAGACAGGGAGGGGCAGGTGAGGCCTGAAAGGCATGCTTGCTTTCTCAGCAGGGAAGCTTATAGCCTGGGGCAAGGTCTGAGTTCTCCCCCAGGCTTCCTGGAGATTAATTTGTCACTGTTAGGAGGGCACAGAGGGAGTAAGACCAGCCTCACCAACTGTGTGGGAGTTGGGTTAGGCCTATTGTTACTGGCTTTCCCCCACTTTCTTAGTGACAGAGGTGGGCATAATCCCCTCTGGAACATAACCCCATTGGCCCAAGAACCACCCTGCATCCCCTACGGTGGCTACAGCAAGCCTTGCCCAAGGAGAGTCTGAGCTCAGACTTGTCTAACCCTGCACCCACCTCCTGGTTTTTCTCTACCCATCCCAACAGCCAATCACAAAAGACATAAACTTTTGGGAGCTTCATGGCCCTGACCATTACCTGAGAACCCCAAATATGTATCCTGGCCAACTTAGGGCAAGCTGATATCCCCATTCTACTATACTAGCTGGTGCTCTCTTGAAAGCACCACCTCCTGGCTGGAGGCCATCCAACTCAGGACATTATAGCAATTAATGACAGAATAACCCTGCTCCAAGGGAGGAGAAAACAACACTGAATTCCACTGCCTGCAACATCCTGGCTAACCAGAGGGTCTGGGTCTGTCCACATAAAAACTTCACTGCTATCATAACCAGCATTCAAGAAAGCCAGCACACTAAACATATCTACAACCAAGGACTCTCACAGAATCTACTTCACTCCCCTGACACCTCCATCAGAGCAGGTGCTGGTATGCACAGCTGGGAAACCTGAAGACAGATCACATCACAGGAATCAGGTATTTCTCAGCACCAGCCTGGAGCCTGGAGCCCCACTGGGTGGCTGGACCCAGAAGAGCAATAATAATCATTCAGTTCAGCTCCCAGAAAGCCACATCCCTAGGGGAAGGGAGAGCATACCACATCAAGGGATCATCTTGTAGAACAGAAGAATCTGAACAGCGGCCTTGCATTCCAGCTTTTTCCACTGAAACAGTCTGCCCAAATGAGAAGGAATCAGAAAAGTAATTCTGGTAATATGACAAAACAAGGTTCTCTAACACCCCACAAAAGACCACACTAGCTCCTTAGCAATGGATCCAAACCAAGAAAATCATCTCTGAACTGCCAGATGAAGAATTCAGAAGGTTGATTATTAAGGCTACTCAAGGAGATACCAGAGAAAAGTGAAAACCAACGTAAAGAAATTTAAAAAACAATACAGGACATGGATGAACAATTTTGCAGAGAAACAGACATCATAAAGAAAAAACAATTACAACTTCTAGAAATCAAAGACACACTTAGAAAAATATCAAGTGCACTGGAAAGTGTCAAGAATTGACTAGAACAAGTAGAAGAATTTCAGAGCTTGAAAGCAAAGCTTTTGAACTAACCCAATCTGACAGAGACAAAGAAAAAATAATTTAAAAATGAATAAAGCTTCTATGAAATTAGGGATTATGTTAAACAGCCAACCCTAAGAATAATTGGTGTTCCTGTGGAAGAAGAGAAATCTAAAAGTTTGGAAAATTTATTTGAGGGATTCCTTGGCCTTGCTGGAGATCTAGATATCCAAATACAAGAAGCTCAAGGAGCACCCAGGAAATTCATCACAAAAACATCATTACCTGGGCACATAGTCATCAAGTTATCTAACATCAAGATGAAGGAAAGGATCTTAAGACCTATGAGGCAAAAACATCATGTAACCTATAAGGGAAAATCTATCAGATTAATAGCAGATTTCTCAACAGAATCTCTACAAGCCAGAAGGGATTGGGATACTATCTTTAGCCTCCTTAAGCAAAATAATTGGCAGCCAAGAATGGTTTATCCAGCAAAACTAAACTTCATAAATAAATAAGAAATAAAGTATTTTTCAGACAAACAAATGCTGAGACGAATTTGCCACAAGCCAGCATTACAAGAAACGCTAAACGGAATTCTAATTTTTTTTCTTTTTTTAGATGGAGGCTTACTCCATCACCCAGGCTAGAGTGCAGTGGCACAATCTCAGCTCACTGTAACCTCCACCTTCCGGGTTCAAGTGATTCTCCTTCCTCCACCTCCTGAGTAGCTGGGATTATAGGCACACACTACCATGCCCAACTAATTTTTGTATTTTAGTAGAGATGGCATTTCACCATGTTGGCCAGGCTGGTCTTTTAACTCCTGACCTCAAATGATCTGCCCCGCCTTCGGCCTCCCCAAGTGCTGGGATTACAGGTGTGAGCCACCGCACCCAGCTGGGATTCTAAATCTTGAAATAAAACCTCAAAACAGACAAAATAGAACCTCCTTAAAGCAAAATTCTCCCAAGGCCTATAAAACAACAACACAACAGAAAAAAAAATGGTATTCAGGCACCAACTAGCACAATGAATAAAAAAGTACCTTACATCTCAATAGTAAAGTTGAATGTAAATGGCCTAAATGCTCCACTTAAAAGACACACAATGGCAGAATGGATAAAAATCAAGCAACCAGGTATCTGCTATCTTCAAGAGACTCACCTAATGCGTAAGAATTCATGTAAACTTAATGTAATGGGCTAGAAAAAGATATTCCAGGCAAATAAACACCAAAAGCAAACAGGAATAGCTATTCTTATATCAGACAAAACAGACTTTAAAGCAACAACAGTTAAAAAAGACAAAGAGGCGGCACATTATATAATGACAAGAGGATGAGTCCAACAGGAAAATACCATAATCCTAAATATATATTCACCTAACACTGGAGCTCCCAAATTTATAAAATATGTATTACTAGACCTAAGAAATGAGATAGATGGTAACTCAATAATAGTGGGGGACTTCAGTACTCCACTGACTGCACTAGACAGATCATCAAGACAGAAAGTCAACAAAGCAACAATGGACTGAAATTATACCCCAGACAGATATTTACAGAACATTATACCCAACAACTGCAGAATATACATTCATGTCATCAGCCCATGGAAAATTCTCCAAGATAGATCATATGATAGGCCACAAAATAGGTCTCAATAAATTTTAAAAAGTCAAAATTATATCAAGTACCCTCTCAAACCACAGTGAAATAAAACTGAAAATTAACTCTGAAAGGAACCCTCAAAACTATACAAATACATGGACATTAAATAAGCTACTCCTGAATGATCTTTGGACATTAAATGATCTTTGGAACAACAATGAAATCAAAATGGAAAATAAAAAATTCTTCGAATGATAATAGTGACACAACTTATCAAACCCTCTGGCACACAGCAAAAGTGGTGCTAAAAGGAAAGTTAATCAAACTTTTGACTACATCAAAAGACTGAAAGAGCACAAATAGACACTCTAAGGTCACACCTCAAAGAGTTGGAGAAACAAGAACAAACCAAACCCAAACCCAGCAGAAGAAAAGAAATAACAAAGATCAGGGCAGAACTAACTGAAAGTGAAACAAACAAACAAACAAAATTTTAAAGACAAATGAAAAAAAAAACTTGGTTCTTTGAAATGATAAACAAAATTGGTAGACCATTAGTGAGATTAACCAAGAAGAGAGAAGACTCAAATAAGCTCAATTAGAAATGAAATGGGAGATATTACAACCAATATCACAGAAATACAAAAGATCATTTAAGGTTACTATGAACACCTTTTATTCACACAAACTAGAAAATCTAGAGAAAATGAATAAATTCCTGGAAATATACAACCTTCCTGATTAAATCAGGAAGAAATGGAAACTCTGAACAGACCAGTAACAAGCAGTGAGACTTAAACAGTATTGGTAGAAGGGCTGAGACAGGGCTTGTTTGTCTGACGTAATGTGGAAGAGTCTTGGAACATGTCCTGGGTCCAGGGTCCAAAACCTCTCATGGCCTGTGGAACACCAAGGTCTGTGCCAAAGGGTGGAAGGCTGCCCTGCCGCACTACAGTCTAAGCCCAGGGCATAAAGCCCCTTGTGACTTGGATGGAATCCAGGGCTCAGGGCATAAAACCCCTCCTAGCCTCTGGAATATGTCCAGACTCGCTGGCCACTTGCTCCTTGCTCTTCCAAAATCATAAATTGATTGTATCTTGAATTAGAAGAACCTGTTTTCCATTATCTCAAGTAGCAGAGCATATGTTAAACTGTCACAGCTACACTTGATACACTACTACCTTTCTACCCTCAATGTCCTCATGTCCTCACCTATTTACCCCCACGTCCACACGTCCTCACCACTTGCTTCTTTGTTTGATTACCAATAAATAGTATGGGCTCCCAGAGCTCAGGGCCTTCACAGCCTCCATACTAGTGTTGGCCCCCTGGACCCACCCTACATACTCTTGTCTTGTCTCATTCCTTTGACGCCGCTGGACTTCGTAGCCCCCACGAGCTGGTGTTGGGTCTGATCACCCCAACAAACAGTAATAAAAAAATTGCCAACAAAAAGAAGTCCAGGACCAGATGGATTCACAGCTAAATTATATCAGACATTCAAAGATGAATTGGTACCAATCTTACTGAAACTATTCCAATGATAGAGAAAGAGGAAATCCTCCCTAAATCCTTCCATGAAGCCAGTTTCACCCTAATACTGAAACCAGGAAAAGACATAACAACAACAAAAACAATTACAAACTAATATCCCTGATGAACATAGAAACAAAAATCCACAACAAAATACTAGCTAACTGAATCCAACAGCATATCAAAAAGATAATACACCACGATCAAATGAGTTTCATACCAGGGATACAGGGGTGGTTTAACTCATGTAAGTCAATAAATGTGATACATCACATAGACAGAATTAAAAACAAAAATCATTTGATCATCTCAATAGATGCAGAAAAAGCATTTGAGAAAATCCAGCATCCCTTTATGATTAAAACCCTTGGTAAAATTGGCATCAAAGGGGGATACCTCAAGGTAATAAAAGCCATCTATGACAAACCCACAATCAACATTATACTGAATGGGGAAAAGTTGAAAGCATTCCCCTTGAGAACTGGAACAAGACAAGGATGCCCACTTTCATCACTGCTATTCAACATTGTACTAGAAGTCCTAGCCAGAGCAGTCAAACAAGGGAAGGAAAGGCATCCAAATCAGTAAAGAAGAAGTCATACTGTCACTGTTCACTGATGATACGATCATACACCTAGAAAACGCTAAAGACTCTATCTACCCAGAGGAAAAGAAATCATGAAAAAGACACTTGCACGCATGTCTTTATAGTAGCACAATACGCAATTGAAAAATTATGGAACCAGCTCAAATGCCTATCAACCAATGAGTGTGAGTGGATAAAGAAAATGTGGTATATATATACCATGGAATACTACTCAGCCATAAAAAGGAGCAAAATAATAGCATTTGCAGCAACCTGGGTAGAGTTGGAGACCATTATTCTAAATGAAGTACCTCAGGAATAGAAAATCAAACATCGTATGTTCTCACAAGTGGGAGCTAATCTATGAGGATGCGAAGGCATAAGAATGATATAATGGACTCTGGGGACTTGTGGGGAAGGATAGGAGGGGGATGAGGGATAACAGGTTACCTATTGGATACCGTGTCTACTGCTTGGGTGATGTGTGCACCAAAATCTCAGAAATCTCCACTAAAGAACTTTTCCATGCAACCAAACACCACCTGTTCCCCAAAAACTACTGAAATAAAAAATAAATAAATAAAAGAAAAGAACAAAAATCAGCTGGGCCTAGTGGTGTGCATCTGTAGTCTCAGTTACTTGGAAGGCTGACCTGGGAGAATTGCTTGAGTCTGGGAGGCAGAGGTTGCAGTGAACCGAGATCATGCCACTGCACTCTGCCTGAGTGACAGAGAGAGATCCTGTCTCAATAAAAAAGCATTTTTTTTAAAAAGTTATAATTGTAAATTCTTTCTCTGCCCTTTTAAGATGTAAGTAAATCTTAAAAGCTTTAAAAAAGTCTCCTGCCACCTTTATAACACAGGAATGTTTTTCTTAAGGACTTGGGAGTGAACCTTTTGAAGTATAATCATCAAGAAAGACAGCCCCTCCTTTCTCCATTTCTGTGGGAGGCCAGGAGCCTAACTCTAAGGTGCCTGGCTCTAAGTTGCAAAACTACCTCCTTCATAAAGATATGAGAAGTTTTATTTTTCCTTTGGATAAAGGCAATAACACAGATGGCCATCCCAATTATCTAGTGAATTTAGGATGAGCTATGTGTGACAATGGTGCTGTCAAGTCCTCTTGCCTGAAAACATGTATGTAATGGCCTGTAACTGCCTAGATATAGAAAAGGGTAAGATTTCTTTCTGATTTTGCAATCTGCAATCTCTGTAGCAGATTGCCTGTGATGCATGTCACATTCTGGTTTAATACCTATCCAATAATAAATTGTCTTTCCCTTCTGTGTTTGTGGGGATGTCTCCTGGTTTGGCAGGATATTTTATTTTTAATTACATTCCCCCAACGTCATCAGAACCTGGGGAGACAGGGCATGACTGTGTCACACATCCCTCAGGGGTAGGGGTAGCAGTCCAAAGATCAAGCCTGAATGTCCCAAGACTACTGATCTTCAGTAGTCCAGGGAGATCCTGCGGGTGGAAAGCAGGCCAGGGACACTCTCCTTTTAGTGAGGTGGAGTGAGAGTGGAGAGTCCAAATACCAGTTATGAGGTCCCCTGAAGGAGGGTTATGGAAGAGCATGGTTGTGACTGGGCCTTGAGGGACTATGGGCTAACCTGCTTTGCTTCTCACACTTTACTCATGGGTCATAGGTTGTTCTTGTTCAAATGCAAATTTTGTTCAGTTGGCCCAGACCAGGGCCTGAGAGTCTCTATTTCTAACAAGCTCCTAGCTGGTTCCAATGCAATGTCTTGGGATCACACTTTGAGTAGCAAGAGGAAGAGAGTGGTGATAAAAAAGACAGCTGTTATAATATTATCATGCACATCACATTCTGATTCTGATTCTGAATTATACAGGATCCTGCTATCTTCTTACAGTACCCAGCCAAATTTTGACTTCTGGCTAAGTAGGACCCAATAAGGGGTGGGCTGCCATAGCATTCCCCAGGATGCAGATTACCCAAAACTCACTGGAAATCTACCAAGGAGACAATTCTGTCTCCCAAAGCCTTTCACAGGTCAAGCACTCTATGTGTTTGGAGGGAACACTTGGTTAAGCCACTTGCAGAAATGAGCTGAGGTTAAAATAAAGTACTTCCAAGGAGGGTAGTTTTCATTAACACCTGGAGGACTGTTTTACTGAACAGTGTACAAACATGCCCCCAGAGCTGGATTGACAAGAGGTTGACATCTGCCACCAGCCGCCACAAAGCCTTACCTTTGATATTGAACAATTATATGGCTTTGAAGGGGTGTGAAATTATCATTAGTCTGATGCATCCACCTGTCAAGGTCTGATCCTGTCAGAGAATTCTTACACCTACATGGTCCATTCCCACGCACGAGGCTTCACCTGGGCCTCTTCCCACCTGCCTTTCTTCTGAGCTTCAGCTTGGAACTCTTGCCTGACCAAGACTTAAACTAGGCACTCAGCTGGGGCTTACTAGTCCTCCGTGGTAGAAATATGCACGACCAGGGTCTTCTTCCCCTACCCAGACCTTTGAAAAATTAATAGATGTGAAGTCCTTAGAACAGAGCTTGGCATATAGCAAGTAATATTTACCTTTTGCTAAGACAGAGTAAATAGAGTTTGAGAGAACTTCAATAGTGACAAGCAAAGGATGGGTTTGTGCTGTTGACTCTGAAAGAATGTGAAGGACCAAAACCCTCCTCTGGCGATTACCTGGAATTGAGAGGCTCCTCTAGGATAGGGCTGGTGGAAGCAGCAGAGAGAAAAGGACTAAGGAGAAGATAGGAAAAAGGCTATGCACGGTGACTCACGCCTGTAATCCCAGCACTTTGGGAGGCCGAGGCAGGTGGATCACCTGAGGTCAGGAGTTTGAGACCAGCCTGGCCAACATAGTGAAACCCCGTCTCTACTAAAAAATACAAAAATTAGCTGGGTGTGGTGGCTCACGCCTATAGTCCCAGCTACTGGGGAGGCTGAGGCACAAGGATTGCTTGAACCCGGGAGATGAAAGTTGCAGTGAGCTGAGATCACACCACTGCACTCCAGTCTGGGCAACAGAGTGAGACTTGGTCTCAAAAAAAAAAAAAAAAAGAAGATAGGAAAGATGATGCCCAGATGTTCATGAATTGGACACTGGAAGGATTGGAGACTGAATTTAAAAGTAGTATTTTGTACCACTGAATATTAAGATTTTTCTTCAGATAAAGGATTGGGCCTGCCCAGCCTCCCTGAAATTCTGTGTAGGCCTCATTCTTAAATGTGCAGTTTCCTTTTGTTGTTTCATATAGAGATATTAGTATACCAGGTGGATCTCTTCATGGTAGTCACCTATTGTTACAGAGTTTGGGATGAATTCCACAACATCATGTGGCATAGATTAAGGAATATGCATTTTTTTCCTTTGATTTTTATTTTAGGTTCAGGTGGTACATGTGCAAGTTACACAGGTAAACTGCATGTCGCTGAGGTTTGGTGTGTGAAGGATCCTGTCACCCAGGTAGTGAGCATGATACCCAATAGGTAGGTTTTCAACCCATACTCCTCACCCACATCCCCCTTCAAGTAGTCTCCAGTGTCAATTGTTCCTGTCTTTGTGTCTGTACATGTTTGATGCTTAGCTCTTTAGCTCATAAGTGATAACACGTGGTATTTTGTTTTCTGTTCTTGCATTAGTTGGCTTAGAATAATGGGGAATAGGCCGGGTGTGGTGGCTCACGCCTATAATCCCAGCACTTTGGGAAGCTGAGGTGGGCAGATCATAGGTCAGGAGTTCAAGACCAGCCTGGCCAACATGATGAAACCCTGTCTCTGCTAAAAATACAAAAAATTAGCCAGACGTGGTGCCAGGCGCCTGTAATCCCAGCTACTCAGGAGGCTGAGGCAGGAGAACCGCTTGAATCCAGGAGGCAGAGGTTGCAGTGAGCTGAGATTCTACCACTGCACCCCAGCCTGGGCAACAAGAGCGAAACTTCATCTCCACGCCATCCCCCCATCCCCGCCAAAAAAAGAGGAATAATGGGGAATAGGCTTTACAGGGGAAAAGAAAAACTCCCCAGGCCAGGACCAGTGAGGCAGTAGTCACCCAAGCTTACCATCAGTGAAGCAGGTGAAGGCTGCTGGGCTGTATGGTTCTGTTCCAGAGGAGAAAGCCTGTCCCCTTCCCCTGCCACAATGGGTTTTTCTTCCTGTGGACAGGTATGTGAAACTGGCCTTGTTCGTAAGGGAATATATAGATTGCGTGGTGCCAGGCAGTCTGGATTTAGGGAGCTGACTCTTTACAGGAGTTTATTAGGAATCAACTAGGGACCTTGGGGCCTGTGAATTGTACAGTTTTCCATGGGGAAATAAAGAGGACCAGAAGGAAGCTGCCATCCCCAGGGGAAGCTGAGTGCGTGTGCTGTCTCTGCTGAGAGAATGATGAAGCCCCTGTGGTCCCAGCTGACCCCAGGTGACCACCTGGAGGCATTCTTTACAATCTTTCTTCTTATGTAACAGAAAATGCACCTATGACTGGTGCATTTTATTTCTCCCTGGGTAAAAAAATGCCAGAACTTTCTAGAATTCTTTTCCCATCACTGATTTTTAAAAAGATCATATTCTAAGAGGGACCATTACTCACATCAGAAATGGCAGATGAGAAAGAAAAGAAAAGAAGTCTGCACTGTAGTAGCGTGTATTAGGACTTCATTCTTTCTTTAAGAGACAGGATCTAGCTCTGTCACAGGCTGGAGTACAGTGGCACAATGATAGCTCACTGCAGCCTTGAACTCCTGGACTCGAGGAATCCTCCTATCTCACCTTATAAGTAAGCTGGGACTATAGGTGCATGCCACCTTGCCCATCTAATTTTTAATTTTTTTGTAGAGATAGGGTCTTGCTATGATGCCCAGGCTAGTCTTGAACTGGCCCCAAGCAATCCTCCTGCCTCGGTCTCCCGAAATACTGGGACTAAAGGTATGAGCCACCACACCCAGCCTACTTCTTTCCTTTTTATAGCTGAATAGTATTTTCCATTGTATGTATATAACATATTTTGTGTATTTATTATTGTCTGATTACATATGGGTCGGTTCCACCTTTTGACTGTTGTGAACAATGCTGCTATGAACACTGGTTTACGAGTATTTGTTTGAGTACCTGTCTTCAATTTTGGGGGTTAGATACCTAGGAAGAGAGTTGCTAGGTCATACGATAATTCTGTTTAACTTTTTGAAGAACTGTGATTTGCACCTCTATCTCCTCTGGTTTGATTCAAAATGGAGGAAACAGTGCTGCTTAAGATAGCTTGCAGTGTGGTTGAAGCAATCACTACTCATTAATATTCGGAAACGTTTTACATTGACACTAATAAGAAATAGTATTTATTTATGAAAGAACTGGAAATGCTTACAACTGTTGTAAAGTTAACTGAATAGTAGTCTTCTCTGAGGTTTGATGAGTATAGGAGGCTTCTGGGTAATCATTTCAGAGTCTCAGGATATGTAGTGAGTGCAGTGGTTAGGAGTCACGCGGGGACCAGGTTACTGGTGAGGGGTGGGCTTATTTTTACCCTTTCCATAGTCTAATATCTAAGCCCCTCCTTCACCATTCCACCACTGCACCCCTATCTCTGGCCAAATATCTTCTCCCCACCACTCCAGGCTGACAAAGTCTGCCTCTACCCTCAGACAGTCCTGTCTTCACTCTCCATCCCCCCTTTCTCCCCTGAGAAAGAGATGCTGAGTAAACCTGGCTTTCTCGTATATACAGCTTCTCCCCATGGAACACATCATTAAAGAATAACTGTGACCTCTCATGTTGTTTATTTAGCCCTGATTTCACAACATGCAGGAAATCAGACAGCCTTGATATTTCATAATACGCTGGCTTTGCCACACTGACTTTAAACCCAACCCAAGCTTCATTTGCTTCTAGAAAGTACCATTAAAGTACCTCAAGTGAGAACAGATTAGAATACATTTCATGTCAGAATATACATTGGATATATTGGAAAGTATATTTTTGGCCACCGGACTGGCAACTCCTTCCTGGCCCTCCCTTCTAGTTCAACATCAGGTTCAGGCAAAGGCATACCCTCTCACACACACTAATTCCAACCTTTGCCTCTCCTGGATGCCCAAGTCACCATGAGTATTCCAATGCCATAGCCTTTTTTTTTTGCAATTTTCACTGCTTTCCTTTTACTCTCAGTAAGCATGAGGCCAGAAGTCCTAAGCAGTGGCTAAGGGATTAAGAGTCTGGCTAAAGCATCTGACTGACTCGGGTTTAGTAATACCTTTGCTTCCTACTGGCCAGTAACATTGGACTACTTAGTCAACCTCTGTGTGCCTCAGTTTCCTTATCCTTAAATAAAGATAGAATGTTTACATCATAGGGCAGTGTGAGGAGTAAATGAAGTAATGGAAGCCCACTGTCTAGCATAGTGCTTGGCATATGTACAAGTAGCAGATAACATTGCTGACATATTCACCCTTTTTGCCCACTATATTTTTCTCCTCTTTGTTATCCTGACTCCTCGCCCTCCAACCACACATTCTATTAGTTAGACAACACTATGCTTGTGTTTTCAGGAAAGGGAAGAGAAAAAGGTGGATAGGATATCTCCTCCTAATTCTGTGTTTCAAAAAGTCTGCATTCTTAGGGGAACAAAAAGGAAAGTAAGAATTTGAAGAGGGGAGTTCTCGTTTTCCCATAACCCAAAACAAAATAAAAACCAAACCAAAACAAACTGGAAAGGGCTCCCCTAGTTGGGGGTGCAAAGATGATAAGGAGGAAGCCATGAGGGCTTCTTGATGGGAGGAGGCAGCAGACAGGGGCATGGGTAACTTCACAGAGATTCCCCGTGGCCTGGCACAGGTGCATGTGATACGATATAAATGATATATGAGCTCTCCTCTGGGATCTGTAAGCCTATCTGCATAAAGCAGTTCTGTAATGTAAGAACTTTGGGATGATAGGTAGGGGAGGAGGGAGGAGAGAGTAATTTTTTCTTATGGATCCTGTATTGCTCAGGATTTAGGATGCTCCACAAACATTTAGGAGTAACATATGTCACATCACTAGGGTGTGATGGTACATTTTATAGATCACCTTCAATAAGAAGAAAGCCAGGACTTTTAGAAGTATCTTGCAGCCTGACCTATCCCAAAGTGGGCAAGGCTTAGGGCCATTTCCATTCATTTTTAGGCACCTGGAATATTAAAATGATTAATAAGTGATAAAAATACTGTTTGTGTTATTTCTCATGGCATAACAAACCACCCCAAAACTTAGTAGCTTGATATACAGCCATTCATTTGCTCACAATTCTGCAATTTGGACAGGACTCAGCAGGGACAGCTCATTATCTCTGTTCTGTGGGACATGAGGTTGTATTCATCTGGAAACTTGGTTGGAGTTGTGACATCCATGTGGCCTCTCATTCTCCAGTGTCCCTCCCCACATGGTCTCATCATTCAGTAGTCTAATCTGAGCTTTGGACATGGCAGTTGGGTCCCAAGAAGGCAAACGAAGAAGCTGCCAGATCTAAACCTGATACTGGCACATATGGGTTCTGGTCATATTCTACTGGTCAGAGCAGGTCACAGGGCCAGCCCAGATTAAAGGGAGGAAACAGACTCCACCTTTGACGTGAATAGCAGCATGAGCCTACAAAAGCAGGAAGAATTGTTGGTAGTCCTGTTTGGAGATTATCTACCATACAGGGTTATAAACATTGTGACGTATTTTTTGTTTTATTTTATTGAGATAGGGTCTCACTCTGTCACCCAGGCTGGAGTGCAGTGACACAATCACTGCTCACTGCAGCCTTGACCTTCTGGGCTCAAGTGATCTTCCCACCTCAGCCTCTCAAGTAGCTGGGACCATAAGCAGGTGCAACCATGCCCTGCTAATTTTTAAATTTTTTTGTGGAGATGAAGTCTTGCTACATTGCCCTGACTGATCTCAAACTCCTGGGCTCAAGTGATTCTCCTGCCTTGGCTTCCCACAATGCTGGGATTACAGGCATGAGTCACCGCGCCCTGCCTGTTGTGTATTTTAAATGTTTATATTTAACACATTAACACTTTGAACATAAAAATATATAATGACTACATCATTAAACTCATTTGAGTATAGTATCGACATTCTAAATTTAAGGTAGAGCCCAAAGAGCCCTCTTGCTTCCCCATGATAGCCCTGAGAGTCTGTGAAGAAAGCTCTTTTTCTAAGTCCTGAATGACTGCATAATTTCAACAGGCACCAGTAATCATTCATTAAGTGTACTTGTTCTTCTCAGACAAAGTCTTCTGATTTTAGGTATAGAGAGGTCACCGTTTCTCCTTGCCACAGCATCAGCCTCATTTTCCACCCTCGTCTGTTTGTGTTGCTATAACAAAACCTGAGATTGGGGAGTGAAAAGAGGTTTATTTGGCTCATGTTCCTGCCGGCTGGACAAGACAATGGCACAGGTATCTGCATTGGGTGAGGGCCTCAGGCTGCTTCCCTTCATGGGAAGGCAGAAAGGGAGCACACATGTGTGAGGCACATGGGCAGAGAGGAAGCTAGAGAGAGAAGGAGGAGGTGCCAGCTCTTTTCAACCACCGGCTCTCTGACAACTCACTCATGCCTGAGAGAAGGCATTAATCTATTCATGAATAACCTCTCCTCAGGACCCAAACACCTCCCATTGGGTTCCACCTACGACACTGGGGATCAAATTTCAACATGAGATTTGGAGGGAGCACAAATCCAACATAGCAGAGAAGTCACCAAGAAGATTCCTGATTGTCTCCCTGCCCTGGCATCAGCCTCCTCATCTAAATGCTGGGAGCAGTAACCCCTTCCTAAGCCATCTGCCCCTCCAGAGTGTGTTCAGGGTTATTAGTGCCTGGCAAGCAGGGGCTACTCCCTGGATGAGAGGGCAAAGTCTCACCTGTAGGGTGAGATGATCCTGTGGCAATAAACTAACAATGCCAATTAGCGGTGTAGACATGTCCTATAGATCAGAAATGAGGAGGAAGTCCCAAAGGGCATTGAGAAACTTAAATCTGGATTTTGGGGCTTTGTGTCAAAAGCTTCTGCATGTAGCTGTGGGTAGAGAAGATGGAACTGAACAGAAAGACAGCCAGGCCACCTGCTGAAAAGTGCCAGCCTCTGTGATAAGACAGAGATTACTGTGGGATCACAGACTGCTATTTTGGGAATATACATTATTTTCTTAAAAGCTGTGTATATTTTCTGTAATTAGGTCCTTTTTGTTTTATGTTTGTCTTATGTTAACACATTTTTAAAATGCTAGACTGGTCTCAGCTGTGTTAAGAAGAACCAAGTAAGAGGTTTTCATTCGGCCTGTCCAGAGTGTTAAAGGGGAAGCGGCTTACTAACCGCCTGACATAGTGGAAACAGAGTGAGATCCTCAGAGGGAAGGTAAACTGAGGGCAACTTGAGCTGAAAGCCCTTGTTTAGAAACTCTCCCACAAGTGATACGTTTATCAAATCTGTCTCCATCTCTCCATCCCCACAGTCTGTTACTGTCCTGGTGGCCCAGACAAGAGACAAGAAGGGACCTCAATGAACAATGAAAAGGAAGAGTACCCTGGGATTGGTGGTTCAGGGGTGGAAGGGGTGGGTACCTATGGAGTTTGCCCTCCAGAATGGAGTCAGCAAGCAGAAAATCTGATTGTAGCAGTCAGAGAGTAGGGAGTGGAAGTTCAATGTGAACATGAATTTCTGAGTGCCAAAGGACCCAGGCAGGCAAGTTATGAAATATTTTTTTCTAGTTAGGGAAGGAGAAGACATATAGATTACAGGAGGACTTCAACCAATGCCTGGGTAGGGGGCATCTGAGGGTTAGTGGGCTAGCATTGCTCCTTAAGCAAACTGGGGCACAGAGCAGAGTTAATGTAACTAACTGGAACTTAACAGCAGAGAAGACGTAGGATTGGGGGAAGAGAAAGGCTGCCGATTGTGGACACCTGAGGACTGCAGACCACTCACCCATCAGGCTGGGGACAGTTGAATCATTCAGGACCCCACCAGGTTCTATTTGAACACAGGACTGGTCCTCTGGGGCTGCTGCTTGAAGAGCTTTGGTAGCTGCAAAATGTCCCAGCTTCAGTCCTGCCCTCACCATCTGCTCCAGTTATCTACTGAGTAACATACCACACCAACACTCAGTGGCTTAAACAACAACAATCCTTTATTTTGCATTTTGAGCAGGGCTCAGCAGGGACCACTCACCTCCGCTCTATAATGTCTAGGGCCTGTGACTCAAAAGGCTAGGGACAGCTGGGGACTGGTGGGACATTTCTCTTCCTACAGACTCAAGGCTTCTCCCCGGAGTCTTTCCCATGTTCTCTGCAGCAGTCTCCGGGCAGCTGAACTTAGGGGTGACTTAAGGCTCCAAGAGCAAGGATTTCCAGAGGCCCCAGCAGAAGTTGCAAGGCATTTATGATCTAGCTTCAGAAGTTCCAGGATATGGTCATTTCCACTGTATTCTACTGGTTTAACAAATTGTTAAAACTTGCCCAAATTCAAAGCAAGAAAGTATAGACCCTACCTCTCAACAGGAGTAACAATTTGCCACCATTTTTAAACCATCATGCTATTTCACCAACTCCTCAACAAAGCCTCCTAACTGATATGCTGTCCCCAGATTCTCATTAGTGACAGATTGGGAGGCAGCAATGCACAGAGTACAAAAAAGTGAGGGTTTTGGAGGCCAACAGCCAGCCCTACATCCTGGTTCAGGCAGGATCCACCACTCAGTAACCAGCTGAGCTTGTTAGGTTACTTAACTCAGAGCCCCAGTGTTCTTGAGTGTAAAATGAGGATAATACACTATAGTTGCCAAGAAAATGTACTTCTTGGGTCTTGCAGTGTAGACAGCATAACTGATCAATAGCTCCACCTCAACTGCTGAGCTCTGCTGAAATCCATCCCCTGATATTTATCCCCAGGTTGCTGCAAAGGCCAGCTTCCTAAGGCTGCTCCCAGCTCATGACTGAGCACAGCAGGGCTAAGGCCTCTTTCTGGGAGATGCCAGACTTCTGGGACAAGCCCATTTGGCTAAAGGATTCCCCACCCCAATGACCTTGCTGAACTTTTTAGACATGAACTGTGTATAGTATCAAATGCTTCCTTCCACCCAACCTTCCTTCCTTGCTTGCCTCTTTCCTTCACAAGGAGCACACCTGCATCCCAGGTCCAGATCCCTGTTTTCCCTCAAAACTCTCTTGCATAGTACCCCCATCTGGGACTGTTTCTGGAGGGCTGGGACAAACACAACCTCCTGTTCATAGGACTGCCAAGGTTCTTAAATGAGTAGAACTGTGCAAAGAACCTAGTAAAGGGCTGGCATAGAAGAAACACTCATTTAACTAACACTTCTTGAGTCCTGGCTGTGTGTAGGTCTTGGTCCTGGGTGTCTGAGACACGATAGTGAGCAAAGCAGGCAAGAACACTAGCGCTGCGTGCTTCAAGCTCCTTCCCAACTTCCACCTCTT
Source organism: Colobus angolensis palliatus (assembly GCF_000951035.1). Lineage (NCBI taxonomy): Eukaryota > Metazoa > Chordata > Mammalia > Primates > Cercopithecidae > Colobus > Colobus angolensis. The sequence continues at coordinate 7,578,843 of NW_012120710.1, read as the reverse complement.
CAACAGGATAGGAGCCCTTCAAAGTCTGACTCCTTGGGGCCTCAACACCTCCGACTCCACACCCTGAACACCTGAGCCTACAGTCAAAAGGAACTTCCTTCTTGCTTCCTACAGGTTTTGCTCTTTCACCCCCAATGCCTTTGCTTACCTTTCCTTCTCCGTGAAATGCCTTCTCCTCCCTTTTTTGCACATCTTCCTTTCTTGCACATGCCCCTTACGTGACAAACTTTTATGCATCCCCCAGGCCCCAGTTCAGTGTGAGGGCCTTAGGTCATCCAGGCAGAACGTGCTTGCTGGCATGATCTCAGCAGGCACCTAGTAGAAGCACTTGTTACATTGTGTTCTAATTGCGGTAACAGTGTCCCCGCTAACTCGCGAGCGCCTCTAGAGCAGGGGTATGTCCCAACCACTTTGATTCCCCCGCGCGTGGCCCATGGGAGGCCCTCAGACCTATCTGCGGAATGAGTAAATGAGTGTGTGAACCGCGTTCGGCGATTTCGGTGGAGCGAGAGCTGGGCCTGCGGTGCAGGGCGCTGGGAGCCGCCCGGCCGGGCCTGGCTCAGGCGCCGCAGCCACTCAGGGCCACGGGGGACCGGCCGGGGAGGGCGCGGGCCGAATCACTGCCGCCGCCGCAGGGCACATGACTGCGGCCTCCGCCCCCGCCCGCCTCCCCGCGCAGTCGCCGGCGGTCGCCTCCCGGGGTTGCGGCGAGCCCGGCCCGCGAACGTCACGTCCCTGCGCGCTCCCTGCACTCTCCCGAGCTGCGCTAGGCGGGCGCCGCGGCTCCAGGGCGAAGGAAACTGAAACCGAAGCCGGGCCCGTCCCTCGGTGGCCCCATCCGCCCGGTGCACCCGGGGCCGCGCTCGCCAGGCTGCGCGCACGAACCGGGCGCCGGGAGGGCGCGGCGCGGAAGGGTCCCGGGTCTTCCAACGCCTCTGCGGCGGCTCCTCCCTCCTTGCAGTGGGATCCCGGGCGGGTGCGGCCCGGCCCGGCCCGTGAGCGGCGCACAGAATGGGCCGATGCTGCTTCTACACTGCGGGGACGTTGTCCCTGCTCCTGCTGGTGACCAGCGTCACGCTGCTGGTGGCCCGGGTCTTCCAGAAGGCTGTGGACCAGAGTATCGAGAAGGTGAGGCGGGGCGGGCTGTGTGTGTTTGTGTGTGATGGAGTCTTCCAGCCCCCACCCCGCGCCCGCCACCCCTGCTGCTGCACCTTGTATGGGGAAGACCCGCACTCGGGCAGAGCCTCTGCACTAGAGCTCTTCTTAAGTCCTTGTCTTCCAGGGTTTGGTAGGCGAGGGTTAGGGAAGGATGGGGAAGGCTGGAGCCTACTCTGTTCCCTTTACAGTAATAAGTAAGGCTATAGATCCTGACTTTTAAAAAGGCCTTCGGTTGTGTTCTGTCGTTTGCATCTCTCCGCACTCCTTCCGTCTACACCCCAATCTCAGGTGAGCCCAAACTTGTTTCCCTCCCACTTCTTGAAGAAACAGAACTAAATGAAAGACACCGCAGAAGAGGCAGGTTATGTTGTCTGCTTGCTGTGGCCTTTGAAGTGGTGTGCGCCTGGGGATGAGACGTGGGTGTGCGGTCTATTGTGTTTTTGCTTTCTTGGGTTGGGCAGGGGCAATTGGTAGCTGGGCCGGTCCTTTAGGCTGTGTGACATTTCATCCATCAGTCTTTGCTGAACGCTGACTTAGTGGCTTTGTGTCTTGTACCAACAGCCTGTGTTGCTTTGTCTCACCATGAATTCTTGTCTTCTCAAACGGCCATAATTTTCAGGCACAGATGCATTTAGATTCCCTACAAGAATCTGAACTTGTCTCTTCCTCTAGATGATTGGGCTGGAGAGCCAGTCCTTTAAGAATACTTCATCTCTTGATTTCACTAGTCATTTCATCTGCCCTTTCCCCCACGTCCACCAAGCTGTGTCAAAAGAGGAACAAGAGAGAGTTACTGGGATCATTTTTTCCTTAAGAAAGAAAAAAATCACTCGAGCAGCAGCCTTTCTTGTTGGCATCCGTAACTGCACGCTTCATTTCTCCCACTGGTCTGCACTTGCTGTGGCCAGACAAAAAAGCCCAGGCCTAGTCTACTTTGAATCCCTGCATTCTCCAGTTAGTAAAGCTGTTTCATTCCAGGTGGCAATGGATGTATTCCTTTAACTGAGTTTCCAAAAGTGATTAAGTGAGTACCTGAAATCTGGCAGTTAAAGGCAATTTTTCAAAAAGCACCATGGCAAAGCATAATGAAATTTTTAAAGTTCACATTGCCAAGGGAAGACAAGGCCCACTGTCCGAGCATCTCAAGGGTCAGTTTCCTCTGAGTACTCATGTTCAAGGAAAAAAGAAACGGAATCCTTTCTCCACTCCTGTCCATGTCCAAATCCATGGTGAGCTGTGCCTGAGGATGTAAACTCTTGCTTGGGTGACTAGAGTTAAGCAATCCAATTATAGTCAATATGTGAGATTTCTTATATGGCTTTGAAAGGCTGTTTCAAGGAGCCCTATAGGATGAGTGATTTTCCCCTTGGTTCCCATATAGCCAGCCCTTAGATTCTCTGTGTGTCTCCATTTCTCTGGGCGAGGGGGTGGCTGTAAGGCAACTTGACTGGGGCCTGAGTTTGTGTTGGTATTTCCAAGTGGTTTTCTCCATGAGGAATGGACTCTGTTCTGATAAGTAATAGTACAGGGAAGTGGACTTTCAGAGCTGCTCAATCCCAGCTAAGGAGGACTGCACAGTGTATTGTATGAAAATAAAGGACAGGGCTAGTTTCAGTGGACAGATGTGGAAATACTGTTGTCATTAGAGGTAAGTCACACATCACTGTTTTGCTTTTTCCTGGATTACCTGTAGGGTGGTAGGTAGCATGGGATAGTGGGAAAGAATGAGGATCTTACACTCCTGGGCATGAAACCTAGCTTCCACCATGTACCAGCTGGGTGACCATGGGCTGTTTAATCTTACTTGATTCATGTTTTCCCCATCTGTAAATAGGGATAATAAGGACTAATGATCACATCCGCTTTGTCACATAACTCTGATAACCTTAAGGTGTGATCTTTCTGGGATATAGTTAGTGCTTAATAAATGATAGCAATTTTATTTTTATTAGAAGCCACACAAAGAAAATACATGAGATTTGGAGTCAGATTCCATATGTTCAAATCCTATTTTTGCCATTATAAGCTTTATGACTTAAGTCAAGTTACTTAACTTACCTGGTTCTCAATTTCATTGCTTGTAAAAGTGGAGATATGAGCTGTTAGCTAACTTGGGCACAGTGATGCATTTACCATGAAACTTGCAAAGTTAAGCTTTGGTTCCCTCACTTGCACAGGCCCTTCCAAAGCCCTGATTCCCAAATTTTCTTTTTCTTAAGAAGGGACCCACAAAACCTGTATTTGTCTCTGCATGTGTATTATTGTAGGACCAAGTATAAAGCACTTAGCATAGTATCAGGCACAGAATAGGTGATCAATATATGGCAGTCATCTTTATTGCCACTAGTATTTACTATGGGAGAATTCATTCATAACTTGATTCTAATATTGTTGTAATATAATTTACTCTGATATTTCCAATTCTTTGTTTTTCATTTGAAGATTGTCTGTGCCCTGACTTGTCTGCATCAAAAAGGGGAGAGGGAAAAGGGATGAAATTCAAATGAGTAGGTGTGGGAAACTTAGTAAGATAATTCCTATCCAAAAAGTTGTCTCAAATGATAATTGTCCTTGAACCCTGCAGTGACCAGAGATAACAGAGACTTTTAATTATGGCCAGTGAATATAGTAGAAGGAGCCAAGACAATTTTGTTTCATTCTTGGCCTCAGTGGTGACTGCCTTGTATTGGGCAAGGCCTGTAATTGTTTCTGCTTCAATTTTCTCATTTGCAAGAGAGGCATAATAGTACTTCTCTTCTCTTTTTCCCACACCCTCTTCCTAGGGGATATTATGAGCATTAATATGGCATTTCCTTATAAGCATTTGGGCCTTCATGAAGAGAGAGCTTTGCAGAGACCCAGCAGTTCCTTTTCCTCCCTTAGGCCTGGAAAGGCAGGAGTTTATGTTACATTTCATCTGGTATCCCAGTGAACTGCCTTGACACCTGGCACAGTGCCTGAGATACATATTAAATACCTCTTGACTCACCTGTGATCATTTTAATAGAAAGAAGAGTGTCCTGAGAATCAGCAGAACTGAGTCAAACATTTTTTTTCTGTCCCTAAGGATTTCTTGGACTAAGCTGAACAAGCAGAGTGGCAAGTTATTTAATCCCTCAAAACCTCAGGATCCTCATTTTGAAAATAGGAATAATAAGGATAAGAATACCTACCTCATAGAGTTGTCACAAGAATGAAATATGATTGCTATAAAGCACCCAGCACAAGCGTCACACAATGCCTGAACGTTAACATTTGTTATGCCTTTAGCTATTATTTGTCATCTGTGAATTGAAACTTATTATACAAGCTATGGTTCCTCCTAGCTCCAAACTTCTGAGATCCTGTGACCTTTAAGAGCAGCTGTGCGGTTCAGAATATTAAGTGTGCGCTCCTAATCTCTGCAGACATACTGGCAGTTTGACTGTCTCGCCAGTAATAGGGATGCAGAAGTGGCCACAGTCAGGGCTGGTCAACAAGGGATGGGCTGTCAAGGGAACCAGTGGGAGTCTAGTTTACACCTTTGACTTCCTCTTCACAGGTCAAGGCAGGACTGTAGCATTAGGTCTCAGAGATGCAATGAACAGGACAAATACACTTCCCCTTCGTCTGTACCTGAGGCTCTGGGCAAGTCAGCACCAGCTGGTTTCTTTTAGGAGCCATAGCAACTTTGGAGCTGTTCTACTGAAGCCTCAAGAAGTAAAATATAGGCCAGGCACGCTGGCTCATGCCTGTAATCCTAACACTTTGGGAGGCCAAGGTGGGCGGATCACAAGGTCAGGAGTTCGAGACCAGTCTGGCCAATATGGTGAAATCCTGTCTCTACTAAAAATACAAAAATTAGCTGGGCATGGTGGCTGGCACCTGTGGTCCCAGCTACTCGGGAGACTGAGGCAGGAGAATCACTTGAACCCGGGAGGCGGAGGTTGCAGTGAGCCAAGATGGCACCACTGAACTCCAGCCTGGGTGACAGAGAGAGACTCTGTCTCAAAAAGAAAAACAAAAAAAGAAGTAAAATGTAATCACTGATAACCAGATTGCTTTGATTAGTGACTATATGGGATTTTTTTTTTTTTTTTTTCTGAGACGGAATCTCGCTCTGTTGCCCAGGCTGGAGTGAGTGAAGTGGCACGATCTCGAGGTTCACGCCATACTCCTGCCTCAGCCTCCTGAATAGCTGGGACTACAGGCGCCCGCCACCATGCCTGGCTAATTTTCCTTTGTATTTTTAGTAGAGATGGTGTTTCACAGTGTTCGGCAAGATGGTCTTGATCTCCTGACCTCGTAATCCACCCGCCTCAGCCTCCCAAAGTACTGGGATTACAGGCGTGAGCCACCGCGCCCGGCCAGGATCTTGTTTTTTAAAGTCAAATCAGTAAAACATCTTTATTGATGTGTATGTAAAGGCATTCAGCTATATATAATTTTAAAGGACTCCTTCTTGCATATCTACCTCATCTCCTGAGTTGCCTCTATTCTAAGAAGACTTATCTTAGTCTGAGATTTTTCTTGATCAGAAAAAACCAGTAAAGATATCTCAAATCTGTTATCTTAGGGTCAAGGAAATTGAGGCCTTGGAACAGAAGTGACTTATCTAAAGTCAAATGGAGAGGGAGGGGTAGAGCTAGCTGTGCCAGCTGGTCTCCTGATCCTGAACCCACTTTTCCCATCCCAAGGATGACCATACATCCCATTTGCCTGGACTAGTCCCACCTGGTTTCTGTATACCTGTTGTTCTGGTGTAATCACTAACACCCCCTTTCCTCCAAAAGATTTCTGCTTTGGACAATAAATTCTATGGCCATCCCTCACCTCTCATGCCACGTTGTCCTTACAGACCACAATGTATCCCACTTCTTGGCTCTCTTAAGGAGTTGAGGCCTACTCAAACTGGCTCAGGCAAGATGGGATTCTTTTTTTCTTTTTGTAAATCTGGAAGGGGAAGCTCATAGAAATCAAAGGGCAAGAACCATGGCACAGTAAGGCCTCCTGAGAGGACAATCGAAAGTGGAAAGTCAGCAGGAACCAGGCACACTCTGTCTCCCCCTTTTTCCTCTGCTTTCTCCAACAGGCCTCCTCTGTTTACTCAGCCTGGCTCTGTACTCATCCGGGCTTGCTCAGCCCCGCCTCAGTGTGACTTTCCAGCTGCTGACCTCTCATAGACGTTCTTCATCTCTTAGTTTCTCTTTTCCAAGTTTATAATGGAGCTATGTGATTGGCTCAGCACAGGAAGAAACTATAGCACTGTAAACAGGGGCAGTGTCATTAATTTCCTTGCAAGATTCTCTAACTCCTAAGCAAAATTATCCAGATTCTTTCCTGGCTTTTAGAAACACGATCTTGTGATATCAAAATCATATTAAGTTTCTTTCAGTGTCTTACTAATTCATGTTGACTATGAGTGCATTCCTTATTAATGATTAAGACAATACAGTAGGCTAACACTTGTCATCATAGCCCCTAGACTCTAGGAGATGCATCTAAATCACTTACAAAGATTTAGACAATACCAGACCCCCCCAGACCTGCTGAATCAGACTCTTTAGGAACAGAACCCAGGTTAAAGTCCTTATCATAAAATCCATTACTGGAGGCAGGTTGCTGTGGGATGGTAATCTGCAATTTTGGGAATATGCATTTTTTTAAAAGTTGTTTATATTTGTATAGTGATTATTTTAGACCATGTCTTCATTCCTTAAGATGGCAATTCTAATTGAGGATATTACTACTAATAATTACTATTAATCTGCAAGTTTACATTACAGGAAATACTATTTGGTGAGGAGGGGAAGGTTCCCGCCTGTGGAAACTACTTTGTTTTATTGTTAAATAAAATCCAAGATTTCATTCTGTCAGGCCACAGCAAAGGGGCCATCTGTTCTGCCAGACGTTTGCTTGTTTCCCAGGAAGAATCAGGAGGTGGAGTTATAAGCTCATTAATGAAAACATAGGACGTTGGCCAAGTGACTAGACATTCCTGGCGATATCATCAAGATACGCACTGTCTATACACTAGACACTAAGGAACGGACCATTTTTAATCCAAGCTGGTGACTAGAAAAAACAACCAAGGGAAGTAAAGACCACTTTAGGTGTTTGCTTTCTGTATCTAAAAGCACCTTTAGGTACATGCTTTGGCAGTCATTCTTTTATTTGACAAGTATTTACTGAGTGTGTACCATTTGCAAGGCAGTGTGCCAAGACCTATGGATGTAACACTAAACAAGATGCAGTCTCTACCCTTACAGATTTTATAATCCAATTTAAACTCCTGGGCCCCTCATACTCTTAAAAAAAGTATTGAGGACCCCAAAGAACTTACATTTCCATGGGTTATACCTATTGATATGTACAATATTAAAATTTGAAACTGATACGTATTTTTGAGAAATGTTTAAAACAGAAGAATACACAAGCACATATTCCAATATGACATCATTACATACCACGGTAGCCTCTGGAAAGCTCCACTCTACACTCAGAGAAATAATAGAATTAAAAAGGCAAATGATACCTTAGTATTAAAATAGTTTTGACCTTGTGGGCCCCTCCTTAGAAGGTCTTGGGGCTCCCCAGCGGTCCTGAGATCCCACTTTGAGAACTGTTGATCTAGTTTTCATTTAATTAATTATTTTGAATTTTAGAATATTTTTAAAAATACATAATATCCCTGTTTTATATTCCTGTAAGGCCAGTTTGGAAGCTATATTGTTAACGTTTTCAAACAACCAGGATTTTGCCCGGTGTGTCTTTCATTTACTGTGTCATTTTGGCTTTCTGTGAGTCCAGTGTTAAAAACAAGAGTTTGGGCCATCAGTAATTCCAGTTTCACAATCTCCTGTCTTTCCCCGAGTGCTGATCAAAGTAGACAAGAGCATTCATATCTCCATAATTGAATTACTCCATAATTCCCTTCTAGCCTCAGCCCTGCAGGGATTTTCAACCCGTATGACGTAGTTTGGTATTTTAATCTAGTGTGAAAGCTCTCTTTGAAGGTAGAGGTCCTGTCGTATTTGGTTTTGTGTCTTTTCTCACTGCCAAATGCAATGTCTTATTCACAATAGATGGTCAGTAAGTATTACTTGGATGAATAGAGAAAATAATTTCTTTGGAAATGATTTTGTTTGCATTTTGTTGTTTAGTCTCACATTTTGCCTCACTTTGTAGGCCAGTGGTCCCATGTTTGCTCATGAATGATTTATACCTTTAAAATCTGGAAACTTCACCCATTGGTCCAGATTTCCAACTTCTCTTAAAACATGTGGATGTTCTTTGGTACTCGTCATACCAAGTTCTGCGTGGTAGCCATCTGGGCAGAAAAGAGGCTGACCCTTAGAAGAGACCTGCCTTCCCTGTTTCCCACTGTCTTAGTCCATTCAGGCTGCTGTCACAACATAGCATAGACTGGGTGGCTTATAAACAACAGAAATTTATTTCTTATAGTTCTGGAGGCTGGGAAGTCCAAGATCAAGGCCCTGGCAGATTTGGGGTGTGGTGAGGGCCCACTGCCTCATAGATTATGGACTTCTCACTCTAACCTCACATGGCAAATGCGCTCTCTGGGGTACCTTTTGTGAGAACTAATCCCATTCGAGAGGGTTCTATGCTCATAACCTAATCACCTCCTAATCTCACCACTTTGGGGGTAAGGATATCAACAAAGGGGTTTTTTTTTTTTTTTTTTGAGACGGAGTCTTGCTCTGTCGCCCAGGCTGGAGTGCAGTGGCCGGATCTCAGCTCACTGCAAGCTCCGCCTCCCGGGTTCACGCCATTCTCCTGCCTCAGCCTCCCGAGTAGCTGGGACTACAGGCGCCCGCCACCTCGCCCGGCTAGTTTTTTTCGTATTTTTAGTAGAGACGGGGTTTCACCGTGTTAGCCAGGATGGTCTCGATCTCCTGACCTCGTGATCCGCCCGTCTCGGCCTCCCAAAGTGCTGGGATTACAGGCTTGAGCCACCGCGCCCGGCCGACAAAGGAGTTTTGAGGGGACATAAACATTCAGACCACAGTACCCACCGTCCTTTGTGCCCTTATTGGCTCCCAGGGCCCAGTGAAGGTGTCTGTTGTTGTGCATGTGCTGTTGTGTTTGTTAGAGAAATATTTCTCTATATCTGACACTCCTTACCAAAAGAAGGAAAATGGAAGATAGCTTGAGAGGATCATGGGTTTAACAGAAATGGGAGAGGGCATGTTTCTTTGTAGAAATGAATATTGCTGCTGGGGTTTGACATGCAAACAAATGTGCAAACCCACGGCCTGTGTCACTCATTTGCCCTAGCCATCTGGCTCCTTCAGCATCTGGATTTTACACACTTTGCAGAGAGAGTGTGAGGCAGAGTGCCATTGTTACACTAATGTAATCACCCATTGCAAGTCCCAGTTTTTTTAATTCATTTTTTAATTGACAAGTCAAAGTTATACGCATTTAGGGCATGCAACATGATGTTTTGAGAGAGATATAGATATAGATAGATATACATAGTGAAATGGCTAAATCAAGCTGTTTAACATACGCATTATCTCAATTGCTTATCTTTGTTTTGTGGTAAGAACACTTAAAATCTAATCTCAGCATTTTTCAAGTATACAGTATTTTGGGGGTTTTTTGTTTGTTTGTTTGTTTTTGTTTTGAGATAGGGCCTCTCTCTGTCACCCAGGCTAGAGTACAGTACTGCTACCATGGGTCATTGCAGGCTTGACCTCCTGGATTCAGGCCATCCCCCTGCTTTAACCTCTAAAGTTGCTGGAACTACAGGTATGCACCACCATGCCAGGCTAATTTTTAATTTTTTTTTGTAGGGATGGGGTCTTGCTGTGTTGCCCAGGCTTGTCTCAAATTCCTGAGCTTAAGCAATCCTCCTGCCTTTGCCTCCTAAAGTCCTGGGATTACAGGTGTGAGCCACTGTGCCTGGCCCAACATAGTCACTGTAATCACCATGATGTATGTTAGATCTCTTGAATTTGTTTATATCAAACTGAAATTTTGTATCCTTTGACTAACATCTCACCAGTCCTCCCAGCCCCCACAGTTCCCATTTTAAGGATATTTTCTTTTAACACTGTACTTCTGATAATCAACGGTAATGGAAGAGGAGACATAGAAATAGGTAGGTAAATGGAATACTATGCAGCCATAAAAAGGATGAGTTCATGTCCTTTGTAGGGACATGGATGCAGCTAGAAACCATCATTCTCAGCAAACTATCGCAAGAACAGAAAACCAAATACCGCATGTTCTCACTCATAGGTGGGAATTGAACAATGAGATCACCTGGACACAGGAAGGGGAGCATGACACACTGGGTCCTATTGTGGGGAGGAGGGAGCGGGGAGGGATAGCATTAGGAGATATACCTAATGTAAATGATGAGTTAATGGGTGCAGCACACCAACATGGCACATGTGTATATATGTAACAGACTTTCACGTTGTGCACATGCACCCTAGAACTTAAAGCATAAAAAAAAAAAAAAAAAGAAATAGGTAGGTAATGAAAATACTACTTGTTTCAAATTTGAGAGACATAATCACAACCAAACAGGTTGCAAAATAATGAGACTGGCTGTGTAAGTTACACACAGAATATGTGGGCCTTGTTTCCATGACCTTATTTTGTATTTATTCACATCTGAAAATCCTCTTTCTCTCTACCCTCCCCACTCCCCATATATGTATATATATTCCCCCACCCTCCACCCTCCGCCCCCAATTTCCCTCTGGTTCTATGTTTAAGTTTCTATCTGGTAGCTGCTTTTTTCCCTTTAGGTCATCAGTTTTCAAACTTGGCTGTACATTTGTAATCACCTAGAAACTTTCAAAAATAAGTTAGTGGGTATTTTGTAGCAGGAGGTTTTTTGGAGATTGCCATTCTACCATATTGTCCTTTTTGTAATTTATGAACAAAGTAACAGTCCACCCATGAGCTAGCATTTGAATCTGAACTGTCAGCGCTCATTAGTTAAAACTATGACAGTTGCAAAATCAAAATGAGTTAAGCAACAGTGACATAAATAAATGAATGCCAATACATTTTTACTGAGTTAAAATAAGGTGAGGGAATAAGAGTAGAATGTTAATGGCAGTTTATTTCTTTTATGTAAACAGTGAAAATTACTTGAATTACTGCAAGATTCTGAGTTGGGTTTGCTTCATTTCAGGGAGCAATTTTAAAAAACAAAGCAAAGCAGTTTGTGTTTTGCCATTTGATGAGTTTTATTAATCTGGAGTCCAGTATGCAATTAGGCCAATACCATCCATACACAATTAGGCCAAGTTCTCCAAGTTGGTCTGCATTATCTCTGGATGAATTTAGACTGTGCAGATGGCAACATGGATGCTTAAGTTGCGTTTAATTATTAAGTAGCACTTTACTGACCTTAAAGAACAACCAGTAGTGCTCTTGAGTCCCAAAACTTTCCTTAAAAGTCTTACTGATTCCTGTGAAAGCCTAATGGATTCCCTGAGTGCTTATTTTTATCACTTGGAAGTGACTTACATCAGGACAGCTGGTTTAACCACTCATGGTGTTGCCTTCCCAAAAGATTGCTGTCAGGCTGACTTGGGTTGTGGCTGTATTAAGTCATGTCAGTGTTCAGCAGTCAAGTTAATCCAGCCTGCATCTGTTCCTTCATCTGCAGGTCAGGTGTCAGCCTGGCCAGCGACTCTGTGTTCACTACACACAGCGCAGAGAGGCCGTTCTCAGTTCTGCCTCTGACCAACCTTCTGTGTACCCAAATGGAAGCTTATGCTGGGAAAGATTCTTTTACTTTTGTTTTAAAACAGTCTCATTTCATACATGGTAAAAACTATTACGCTTCTCCAGTAATTCAAGAAATGCAAGTTCAAACAAGAAGATGCTATTTTGCCACTGCTAAAGAAGCAAAGAGTTCTGAAAACCTTAAACACCGATATTGGGATGGATATGCTGAAATGGTTGCTCATACACTGCTTTCCGGAGCAATTTGTTGATATTTAAAGGCTCATGAGTTCATGAAAACTTGTTGTCCCTAGACCCAATAATCCCAATCTAGGAGTCTATTCTAAGAAATTTTTCACTGATTTGGGCGGGGTGTGGTGCCTCACGCCTGTAATCCCAGCACTTTGGGAGGCCGAGGTAGGTGGATCACTTGAGGCCAGGAGTTAGAGTCCAGCCTGGCCAACATGGTGAAACCCCATCTCTACTAAAAATACAAAAAGTAGCTGGGTGTGGTGTGGTGGTGTGCACCTGTAATCCCAGCTACTCCAGTGACTGAGGCATGACAGTCACAAGTTGCAGCGAGCCAAGATTGCACTCCTGCACTCCAGCCTGGGTGACAAGACCGAGACTCTGTCTCAAAAAAAAAAAAAAAAATTATTCACTAATTTGGATGAATGTATTCAAGAACATTTACTTCATGAAAACAACACAAATTTCCTGTAGTAAAAGAATGATTAAATAAACTGATTTAGTATATTTTATAAAACATACTAATATAGTGGATTAATATACAGACATTAAAATAGCAGTTTCAAAAACTAATAACAAGGATCATCATAAAAGATGAGTGAAAAAATGATACAATACATCTCAATTTTGTTTAAAATACACATATGTATGACTAGATCAGAGGGAAGTAAACCCATGTTAATAGCTATGATGTGGATTGCAGGGGATTTAAATTTTCTTCGTTTCACTTTCTTCATTATCCACATTTTCTGTGACAAATACGATGGAATGGGTAGGGAGTGGATGGAATCGCATTTACCTGATTTAAAGTAACAACAGGCTGGGCACGGTGGCTCACACCTGTAATCCCAACACTTTGGGAGGCCGAGGTGGGCAGATCACCTGAGATCAGGAGTTTGAGATCAGCCTGACTAACATAGTGAAGCCCTTTCTCTACTAAAAATACAAAATTAGCTGGGTGTGGTAGTGCATGCCTATAATCCCAGCTACTCAAGAGGCTGAGGCAGCAGAATAGCTTGAACCTGGGAGGCGGAGGTTGTGGTAAGCCAAGATCATGCCACTGCACTCCAGCCTGGGCAACAGTGAGACTCCCTTTCAAAAAATAAATAAATAACTGAATAAATAAATAAAGTAGCAAAAATCAGTAGCCTCATTTGTGAATAGAAATTAGAGGCAACACATGACTTTTCTACACATTTGTAGTAATGTTATCTGCTACTTTAAACATCTCTTCTAATATGAATATAGAAATTTCTGTACATTGATAATTTATCATGAGATCTAGGTATTTTTCCCTTTGATAAATGTTTTATTGCTTACAAGTCTAGTTTGTTCTGTGTTATCTCAAGGAGTTTTTAGAATTCACCAATAAAATAAGGTAGGAAATCTTGTCTACTGTTACATCTCCAATACCTAGAACAGTGGCTGGCACAAAGCAATTGCTAAGTTAATATTTGTGGAAAGAATGAAAGAGTTTCATCAATTTTAAGGTTGTGAAAATCCTATGCTATACTTGCTATGAAAAAGGATATTATAAAAAATTTATTAAAACCAAAATTGCTAAAGATAGATCTAACAGACTTAGAACTAATGTTTGTGTGCCTTTGGCATATTAATTATGCATAAAAATAGACCCTGCTAATTCCAAACTAGTCTTAACCATTTATGAAAGGAGGCCAAAATGTCTCCTTGAAAAATAATATTTGCAGCTAAGAAAGTTACTATCTCTTCTTGATTCTGCAGTACTGAAATTCAGACTGTATTTATTCAGATCACCTTTCTCACATATTATTTAGAATATGTGGCATTTTGCCACACTGAAGACTTTACGAAGAAGAACTAGGTAAACAGCAGAAGATGAATGCCTGGCACAGCATTATGCTATACGCTACAGTATCATTTGTTTCTTCATTAATTATTTATTGTGTCCCTTCTGTGCCAAGTAAATGCTATTCCATCCACTCCCTACCCATTCCATCATATTTGTCACAGAAAATTTGGATAATGAAGAAAGTAACCTTGCTATGTGCTGGGGATCCATGAAAAAGATACAGTCCTTAGTATCAGACCCAGTCTGATACTAAAGACTAATAAACACATTTTCCTTATAAAACTTGTGAAGTTTCATGAAAGCAGAGAGAAAACACACAGCCCAGAGGGGCCTTCTGAGAGATGGCACTTCTGAGTTGAGCCCTGAAGCCCAAGCAGAAGTGAACCAGGTGATAAGGGCCCTGCAGAGACTTCTGGGTGAAGGGCAGTGAGTGACTCAGGCCAGGGCCCTGGCTGAGAACTTGTATGGTGGGTGCTAGGTAACAGTGGATGGTTGCGTGTTGCTGGTGCATAAAGTGCCTACCAGGAAATGACAGCGACAGGTGACGCAGTTGCATCAGATCACAACAGGTCAAGGACTGTGGACTTTATCCTTTGAGCAGGGCTGGAGTATCTGTTCCATTAGGCACTTTTGACAGGCTTCTCTGATGGCTGAGGTGGATGAAGCGTTTAAAAGGACAAAGGCTAGAGAGAGGGAGACCAGTTAGGAGCCTACATGCAGTATTGTCACAGTCCAAGCCAAGGATGAAATGTTCCTTGGGGTAGAAATGGGGAAGAGGAGGAGGTGAAATAAGCAGGACTTAGTGATCAACTAGGGGACAAAATCCTGAGTCCATTTTGGTCATGTTGTCTTGGAGCAGCCTGTGAGATGTTCGGATGGGGGAATTTTATCACAGATCCATGCCACTGGAAGGATCTAAATCGTTTCAGGCATAAGCTGTTTGTTAGGCTGAATTACTGGGTCTTACACGTTTTTCACTCCCTGTTACATGCATGTTGGTTTTGTGTCCTTAGCTAAATTTCTTCTTACAGATAGGGCCTATGCCTGTTTGTAGGGCATAGTCCGGGCACATAGAAAGCTCTCAGTACCTATTGGCTGATTAACTGAAAAGTATGTTTTTCAGTCCGAATTATTAATTTAAGCTGTTGACACTGCGAATTCACCACATAGCTTGATTATTTTCCAGTATTTTTGTTTTAGTGGTAGTGCCACAGTATTGTGCATGGAAAAATTCTTTATGTTCGTCTTGGTTAAAATTAATAAGCAGCAGTTATATTGTGACTCCACAGTGCCACTGTTAATATCCAGGGTCACACTGTAAAACTGATTTAAGGCCTTATGCTGCTTTTTCATTTAGTGTAACTAAGAAGACGCAGCTGATTACAAGGTTTGTCTGGTGGCTGTCACCACCACAGCAGAACCCTCAGTGAGGAGGATCAGTTGTTCCCAAGCCATGGCTTTCTGTTCAGACTGGCAAAGGGCGCTTTTGAGGGGGACACTAGCTTGTTGTATCTGGTGGAATGAATGACTTCCTGTGCCAGACAGTCCGCGGTCTTGAGGCTGAGGTTACTATTTGTTAGTTTCTCAGGCCTTCCTTTGCCGAGTAAGCCCCTGGGAGTGCACACTTGAATGCCCTGAGGATCAGAAATAGAAGGGGCAGAAATTAAAAGTTTAAGTCAAAACAGAGCCCTCTCTGGACCATCTTGTGGCAGGAGGTTGAGGTGCTTTCTTTGGACACATTAGCATACTGGGGCTGCACAGCCACCTGGAAACTCTGGAGTTAAACTCTCCCTTTCCTGGTTCCTCACCTGTGGGCTCCTGACCAGGAGCTGACCGTGACCTCACACAGCTGCCCTAGTTTCCTTTCCTCCAGATGGCGGGGGTGACACTCCAGGAAACCCTGAGAGTTCGGGGTCCAATTTATGGCTGCTCCATAGTTTCACTGTCCCTCTGGGGCTAGAGTTGCCAACTAAAATAAAATACAGGACACCCAGTTAAATTTGAATTTCAGATAAACAACAAATAACGTTTTAGTATGAGTCTGTCTTGTGTGATATTTCGATTCAGTCCGATGTATCAGTTGTTAACATCCTGCCATATTTACTTTATCTCTCTGATGCACTTTTTCTTGAATTATTTGAATGTAAGTTTTAGCTATCACACACTTTGTTCCTAAATCCTTCAGCATGCATCTCCTATGAATAAAAGCATTTTTGACGTAGCCCATGCAATATTTGGGGCATAATCATATTGTAAAATTATTTGTTCTTTATGTGAAATTCAAATTTAACTGAGTATCCCAGGTTTTATTTGCTAAATCTGGCAACTCTACCCTCAGGGTGCCATAGGGTGGCAGCTGCTGCATAGGTGAGCAAATCCACAGACCTGGACTTGGTCAGATTTGATTTCACTTACTGGCTTTGTGACTTGGGACAGCCAGTGCCACCATTTCTTTGTTTGCAAAATGGGGATTTTTATTTTGTAGTGTCATCGTAGAACTCAGAGATAATGTACATTGTAAAGCCCCTAGCATAGCACCTGACTTTAGCAGACTCATAGTAAATTGCAGCTGGCGTGGTAGTAATGGTAACTGAATGGTAACTGTCATTCTCTGAGCTGAAAGTGAGAAAATAAAAATAAAGACACAACTGTTTTAGAAATGTTGGCAGCTGTATTTACAACTTCTTTCTGTCCTCTCATTCCCCATCTCTCTTCCTACTTAGTGCATTCGCGTGAGCATGCGCGCACGTGCACACACACACACACACACTCTCACTCACTCTCCAACACGTGATCTACTCTGGGATTGACAGTTTCCTGACAAACATCCAGCTTGTAAGGTGGAGGAAAAGAGACACATGAAAGGAGCAGGAAAAGCCACCACTCTTGAGGGCAAGATGTGAATGGAGTAAAAGGGGCTATGAGGATTTGTCTGAGTGCCGGTGACTCGGCTAAGAAGTGGCCAGGCAGAGAAGGGCCGTAGGGGTGGAGGCAGACAGAGGAGAAGCCCTGCTGTAATACAGTCTGGGTTGGTTGTGACTCTGGCATGCTGTCAAGGACTGTTTTTATTGTTCTTGTTAGTATTTCGTTTGCTTTGTTTCATTAAGAAGTCAAATGTACTAAATGTTTATTTCTATCCTGAAGGTTGGAGGAACAAGTTCAAGTCACACTGTTTACACATGTCAGAACAACCGGGTTTACCCTTCCTTCTGGTAACCCCCTCTTTCTGGAAACATTTTTACTTGTCTTTAGATTTATGGTTGCCTATAAGCCGGACACCAGCCCAGCAACATAAACCCGGGAGGTTAGCCATCTGTTCGTTTCTGTTTGCTGATTCTTTCAGGGTTCCTAATTCTGAGGTGATTTTCTTCACATGAACAAATAAATGAGATCTCAAGTCCTTTCTCACTGGAAACTTCACACACTATGATGCTTGTCAGGAAAAATTAGGCAGGAATACAGAGTGCTCACTCAACTGTCCTGACAGTCACTGGAAGGGAAGTGCGGTAGAGCCGAGAGCGGGGGCGGGGCGGCTGCTTCTGGGCCTTTGCAGCAGAGTGGACCGCAGCTGAGGCAGCATCAGGCTCGCCTTTGTTTTGCAAGAACAGAGGAAAGCCAAGATGAAGTGGGTTCTCTTTGTGTGCACTCCTTCTCCCTGCCTTAGGGCCTATCCATAACATCCTATAGAATCTGAGTTTCTTAGATTTTCACTTAAAAAAAAAGTAAGGGAACTTTTTTTTTTTTCTGCTTACAGAAGTAATTTATTTCTGTTGTAAAAATCCAAACAAAAGCAACAATGAATGGAAGACTCCTAATCCAGACATGAATTATAACTGATACAAATTCTCAACACTCAAAGTTCACATTTTGGTTTATTTGCAATCTGTGCTTTTATATTATTTTTGTATTTCAGTCATTTTTACTGTAAAAATACAAGGCTTTTCTCCATTAACAGATAGAGGACTGTTGGGAATACCAGGTGTCAGGTTTCTGTTAACCTCAGGCACTGTATTTATCAGGCCTCTGCTGCCATGGTGAGTAACAAGTAACTCCTCAGTCTCGTTGCTTGTAACAATAATATGTGGGTGTGCAGGCTGGTTGCAGTTTGGGCTCAGCTGGCTCAGTGGAACAAGGCTGGACCCCAGGTTTCTGGTTAGCTTTAGGACTTGTCTACACATCTCCATTTTAGAACCTAGGCTGAAGGATCAGCAGCTACCTGTGGCCTGCTCTTCTCTTTTCCGAGGGTGGCAACTCCGAGATGGCAGATAGAAACTTGCTGTGCATCTTAAGGCCTTAGCTCCAAATTGATGCACTGTCATTCCACCCACATCCTGTTGGCCAAATCTAGTCACTTGGCCTAACCTGAAGTCAGTGAGGCAGGAAGAATACTTCACTCTAGGGGAGCCGTGGTGTATTAATTTGCTAGGGCTTCCCGAACAAATACAACAGGCTGGGTAGCTTAAGCAACAGAAATTTGTCTCATAGTTCTGGATGCTAGAAGTCTGAGATCAAGGTGTTGGCAGGTTTGGTTTCTTCTGAGACCTGTCTCCTTGGCTTGTGGAGGACCGTCAGTTCCGCGTGTTTTCACATGGCCTTCCCTCTGTGCTTCTCTGTGTCCCAGTTTCCTCCTCCAGTTAGGACATCAGTCCTATTAGATCAGGGCCTACCCTCATGACCTCATTTAACCTTCATCAGCTCTTTAAAGACCCTGACTCAAAATACAGGCACATTGTGAGGTATTGGGGGTTAGGACTTCAGCTTAGGAATTTAGAGTATGGGGGACATTATTCGTCCTATAATGCAGAACAGGGGTGGAATGTGCAGGAGGGATTGTGTGCAGAGTGCAGTCTCTGTTGTCAGCTAACCTCAGTGAGGCTAGGCCTCCTGGTTTTTGAAGCGGGAATAGGCAATTCCATTTTAGGGTTTTGGGGGATCCAGTAAGAAAATACATTTAAAGCGCCTGGTGGTGGAGGTAGTAGGGATGCGTGTGGTTCGACTTGAAATGGAAGGACCAAAACTGGCCTTCTTGGGCCCTTCCCCTTGTTCTTCTCTCATCTGGGCAAACTGGGAGTGCTTTTCAGAATTGCTTAACTTCTACAGAAGATACACCATCCATGGAATCTTCAAAAATAACAAAGCCAGCAGGCCCTTTAGGCACTCAGTCTGTGGCCCAGGTTTTGGTAACACTGTGCTTCATGTTTCTGCCCATGTGCTGTCTTTAGTACCCTTCTTTTACAATTATTAATTAATTAATTAATTAATTTTGAGACAGAGTCTTGCTATGTCACGCAGGCTGGAGTGCAGTGGCACAATCTTGGCTCACTGTAACCTCCACCTCCCTCAGCCTCTTGAGTAGCCAGGATTACAGGCACGTGCCACCACACCTGGCTGATTTTTGTATTTTCAGTAGAGACGGGGTTTCCCCGTGTTGACCAAGCGCGAACTCCTGACCTCAAGTGATCCGCCCGCCTTGGCCTCCCAAAGTGCTGGGTCACTGGGCCCGGCCCCTTTACAAATATTTATTGAAGGCCTTCTCTGACTTATTAGAACTGTGGGCTCTGTTGATGTAAGATATGGCCCTATTCTCAGGAGACTGCCATTGAATGCCTGTGAAATGATTAAAATAGTGATCTAGGAGGTCAGAATAGGGGGCATCCCTTCCTCTGCTTCTTGGGTTTAAAGCCAACTACTACCTTACATTTTTGTAAATCTTTTGGTTTTCTTCCTAGAAAATTGTATTAAGGAATGGTACCGAGGCCTTTGACTCCTGGGAGAAGCCCCCTCTGCCTGTGTATACTCAGTTCTATTTCTTCAATGTCACCAATCCAGAGGAGATCCTCAGAGGGGAGACCCCTCGGGTGGAAGAAGTGGGGCCATACACCTACAGGTAAGTCTTGACCGCCTCCTGTCTTGCAAGAAATACAGAGTGGCCCCAGTATGGCCTGCGTCCTTACCTCTTCCCAAGAGCAGGGCTCCAGGGCTGCGTGGGAGCACGGTTTCTGATTTCTTTATCTGAAACGCTGCTGATGTTTTGTATGTGTGTGTGAAACCTCAGCAGAGAATGGCATTGTGGACTGGGCCAAGTCTCAGCATGTTGTGTTTTGAAGTACAGCGGTTTCCTCCTGAGTTGGCAGACTGTGATAATTAAACCATGAAGAGTTACTCCTTACCCTGACCCTTTTAAGGTTGCCCCTTGATATTCTTTTTTTATTTTATTTTTTTTTAAGAGACAAGGTCTGGCTCTGTTGCCCAGGCTGGAGTGCAGTAGAGCACTCATAGTTCACTACCACCTCCCACTCCTGGGTTCAAGTGATCCTCCTGCCTCAACCTCCCTAGTAGCTAGGATTACAAGTGTTCACCACCCACACCCCGATAATTTTTTTTTGTAGAGATGAGGTCTTGCTATTTTGTCCAGGCTGGTCTTGAACTCCTGGGCTCAAGTGATCCTCCCGCCTCAGCCTCCCAAAGTGTTGGGATTACAGGCGTGAGCACTACCACACCCGGCTACCTTGATATTCTTAAGTGACTTTTAGGGCCTCCCTCCATTTCCATTCCCCACATAACTAGTTTTAAAGCAGTTCCAGAATTTACTGTTGTCTGGGACAGATCTTTCTGTTTCTTACCCACTCCTTTTCTCCACCCATCCTGGGTATAAGCAGTAAGCAAGTAGCAGTGTCTGTTAGAGTCTTTGCTGGTGGCCACCAATTTCAGACACTGGGGAATCAGGATCCCTTTAGTCATTTTTAAATGATTAGTAGAGGGAGATGCTTGAATCAGAGCATTTTCTCTGTTGCAATCTTCCCCTTTTCCCTATTATAATACCTTCTCCTTCCCCCATACAATAATCTTTCTAATAAAGTATCTCCTTACCAAATTAGAAAACAAATTAATAGAGGAAGCAGACAACAAGATCTTTCTTTTTCAGAACTGCTGAATGATAAAAATGCCTCACAATTCTGTTGTAATCGATTGCTCAATAAATTATTGCTGACTGATTCATGGGTTATGAATCAGTACTAATCCTAGTTCCTCCCTTGGGTGCTCATGCTCTGAATCTGGAGTCAGATGACCCATTTTGAATTCCACTTCTGCAACTTACTAGTTCTCTGTGCTTCCATTTCCTTATCTATAAAATGGATACAAATAGGACCTCCTTCACATGATTATTATGAAGATTGAGTCAATGAGTCATTATGTACAAAGTGCTTAGACTAGTGCCTAGCACATAATTAGTGATACTTAAGTGTTTGCTCTTACTATTAGTTGGATTAGGCTATTTTTGCATTGCTATAAAGAAATACCTGAGTCTGGGTAATTTATAAAGAAAAGAGGTTTAATTGGCTCACGGTTCTGCAGGCTGTCCACACATGGCATGCTGGCTCTGCTTGGCTTCTAGGGAAGCCTCAGGGAGCTTTTACTTGTGGCAGAAGGCAAAGCAGGAGCAGGCACGTTACATGGCGAAAGCAGGAGCAAGGGATGAGGAGGTGCCACACTTTACAACAACAAGATCTCGTGAGAACTCAGCCACTGTTGTGAGGACAGCACCAAACCATGAGGGATCCTCCCCTATGATCCAAACACCTCCCACCTGGCCCTACCTCCAACACTGAGGATTACAGTTCAACATGAGATTTGGAGGGGACATCCAAACTATATCATTCCACCCCTGGCCTCCAAATATCATGTCCTTCTCACATGTCAAAATATAATCATCCCTTCTCAATAGTCCCCAAAGTCTTAACTCATTCCAGCATTAACTCAAAAGTCCTAAGTCCCAAGTCTCATCTAGAGATGAATTCCTTCCACCGATAATCCTGTAAAATCAAAACAAGTTATTTCCTTCCAAGATACAATGCGGGTATCAGCATTGGGCAAACGTTCCCATTTGAAAAGGGAGAAATTGGCCATAAGAAAGGGACTACAGGCCCCAAGCAAGTCTGAAATCCAACAGGGTAGTTATTAAATCATAAAGCTCCAAAATCGTCTCCTTTGACTTTGTATTTCATATCCAGAGCACAGTGGTGCAAGTGGTGGGCTCCCAAGGCTTTAGGCAGCTGCACCCTGTAGTTTTTTTATGCTGAGATTGCAAGCTGATGGTGGCTCTACCATTCTGGTGTCGAGGATGGTGGCCTTCTTCCCACAGCTCCACTAGGCAGTGCCTCAGTGGGGACTCTGTGTGGAGCCTTCAGCTCTGCATTTCCCCTCCTTGCTGCCTTAGTAGAGGTTCTCTTGAGGGCTCTGCCCTTGGAGCCATTTTCTGCTGGGGCACCCAGACTTTCTCATACATTATCTGAAATCTAGGTGGAGGATGCCAAGCCTCCTTCACTCTTGCACTCTGTGTTCCTGCAGGCTTAACATCACATGGAAGCTGCCAAAGCTTATAGCTTGCACCCTCCAGAGGAGTGGCCCGAGCTGTGCCTGAACCCTATGGCTGGAGCTGGAGTGTCTGGGATGTGGGAAACAGCACAGGGAAGTGGTGCCCCTGGCCTGGGCCCTGAAACCACTCAGTTCTCCTAGATCTCAGGGCCTGTGATGGAAGGGGCTGCCTCAGAGATCTCTGAAATGTTTTCAAGGCCTTTTCCCCATTGTCTTGACTATCAGCACTTGGCTCCTTTTTAGTTATGCAAATCTTTTTAGCAATGGTTGCTCTACAGCCTGCTTGAATTTATCTACCCACAAAAATATTTTGTTTTGTTTTGTTTCTGAGACAGGGTCTCAGTCTGTTGCCAGGCTAGAGTGTGGTGGCATGATCATGGCTCACTGCAGCCTTGACCTCCTGGGCTCAAGGGATCCCCCTGCCTCAGCCTCCCAAGTAGCTAGGCCTATAGGCAAGTGCCACCACATCTGGCTAATTTTTAACTTTTTTTTTTGAGACGGAGTCTCCCTATGTTGCCCAGGCTGTGGAAATGCTTTTTCTTTCTCTGCCACATGCCCAGGTTGCAAATTTTCCAAGCCTTTATGTTCTGCTTCCCTTTTAAATATAAGTTCCAACTTTAAGTCATTTTTTCACTCCCACATCTGAGTGTAGGCTGTTAGAAGCAGCTAGGTGACATCTTGAATGCTTTGCTGCCTAGAAATTTCTTCTGCCAGGTATCCTAAATCATCACTCTGAAGTTCAAACTTCCACAGATCCCTGGGGCATGAACATGACAGTGACCAAGATCTTTGCTAAGGCATAACACATGTGAACTTTGCTCCAGTCCCAGTAAGTTCCTCATTTCCATCTGAGACCTTTTCAGCCTAAACTTCACTGTCAGCAATTTGGTGACAATAATTTAATCAGTCTCTAAGACATTCCAAACCTTCCCTCATCTTCTTGTCTTCTGAGCCCTCCAAACTCTTCCATTCTCTGCCCATTACCCAGTTCCAAAGCTGCTTTCACATTTTTCAGCTATCTTTATAGCAATATTTGACTCTCAGTACCATTTTTCTATGGTACTGAGAGTACCACAGAATGGTTGTTCTTACATTGCTATAAAGAAATACCTGGCTGGGTGCAGTGGCTCATGCCTGTAATCCTAGCACTTTGGGAGGCCAAGGTGGGTGGATCACTTGAGATTAGGAGTTTGGAACCAGCCTGGCTAACATGGCAAAACCCCACCTCTACTAAACATACAAAGATTAGCCTGGCGTGGTGGTGCCTGCCTGTAGTCCCAGCTAGTCAGGAGGCTGAGGCAGGAGAATTGCTTGAACCTGGGAGGCAGAGGTTGCAGTGAGCGAGAAC
>NW_012120710.1:7545219-7554707 GCF_000951035.1 Colobus angolensis palliatus | reverse complement strand
ACTTAAAAAAGAAGTTTAAAATTAGCCTACAGTTCCACAGGTTCTACAGGAAGCATGATGCTGGCATCTGCTTGGCTTCTGGGGAGGCCTCAGGAAACTTACAATCATGGTGGAAGGAAGAGGGGAAGCAGGCATGTCACATGGCCAGAGCAGGAGCAAGAGACGGGAGAGGTGCCACACTTTACAACAACCAGATCTCATGAGAACTCACTTACTATCACGAGGACAGCACTAAGCCATGAGGAATCCTTCCCATGACCCAAACACCTCCTACCAGGCCCCACCTACAACACTGGGGATCATATTTCAACATGAGATTTGGAGGGGACACCAAAACTATATTATTGGTCTTTGTGGATTAATTGTTTGTCTGTGCAAGTCAATTTGTAGAATTATAAAGATGAACCCCGTTGCTATATGAAGAAATCTAAGAAGATACGTGGGTCCTCATTTTAAAAAGCCATTTTATATGTGCTTTATGCCTGAGGAAACATTGTGTACTGGGTAGAGAAAGTTTGTGTTTCAAGCTCTCCCACTGGCGACAATTAGAAGTTGAACCAGGGTCAGTATCTAAGTGTCCCATTGTTTGTTGTTGTTGTTATTTTTAAATGAAATTCCTTAAGATGTGATGGAGATTCTGCGAACTATCCAAAATAGTGTCATTCCAACATGTTACCAATATTTGGAATTATTAATGAGACACTTTACAATCTTTTTTATACTATTTTTGAAATCCTGTGTGCATTTTACACTTATAGAACATTTCATTTCAGACTAGCCACATTTTGAATGTGCAATAGCCACATGTGGCTAGTGGCTACCCTATTAGACAGCATAATTCCAACCATACTCCCATGACTTTTTATTTTTTCTTTTTTTTTTGAGACAGAGTCTCATTCTGTCTCCCAGGCTGGAGTACAGTGGCACGATCTTGGCTCACTGTAACCTCTGTCCCCCAGGTTCAGGTGATTCTTCTGTCTCAGCCTCTCCCGTAGCTGGAATTACAGGTGCATGTCACCACGCCTGGCCAGTTTTTTGTATTTTTAGTAGAGACAAGGTTTCACCATGTTGACCAGGCTGGTCTCGAACTCCTGACCTCAAGTGATCCGCCTGCCTCGGCCTCCCAAAGTGTTGGGATTACAGGCGTGAGCCACCGCGTTTGGCCACTCCCATGATTTATAAGCTCCCCAGACACACTACCTTGCCAATATTCATGCTGTTGCTGCAGTCAAGAATGAATTCCCCAGTGCTACCTCTCTTGACCTTCACA
The DNA here is from genome assembly GCF_000951035.1 of Colobus angolensis palliatus. NCBI lineage: Eukaryota > Metazoa > Chordata > Mammalia > Primates > Cercopithecidae > Colobus > Colobus angolensis. Next base: position 7,553,437 of record NW_012120710.1, on the reverse strand, counting down.
TCTTACTTAGTGCAAATGCTATCTCCTCCTGAGACTTGCCTGACTTGGGATACTCTCTCCCTGTTACATCTTATTTAAAATGTCAAGTAGACTGGGCACGGTGGCTCACACCTATAATCCCAGCACTTTGGGGGGTTGAGGCGGGCAGATCACTTGAGCTCAGGAGTTCGAAACCAGCCTGGGCAACATGGCAAAACCTCGTCTTTAACAAAAATACAAAAAATTAGCCAGGTGTGGTAGCATGTGCCTGTGGCCCCCAGCTACTTGAAAGGCTGAAGTGGGAGTGTCGCTTGAGCCTGGGAGGTGGAGGTTGCAGTGAGCTGAGATTGCACTACTGCACTCTAGCCTGGATAACAGATTAAGACCCCCATCTCAAAAAAAAAAAAAAAAAGTGTCAAGTATACCACTGTATAGCAATTGTAAAGTGGTATGTTGATATGGTCTGGCTGTGTCCCCGCCAGCCAAATCTCAGCTAGAACTGTAGTTCCCATAATCCCCACATGTCATGGGAGGGACCCAGTGGGGGATAATTTAATCATGGGGGCAATTACCCTCATGCTGTTCTCTTGATAGTGAGTTAGTTCTCACGAGATCTGATGGTTTTATAAGGGACTTTTTAAAAACCCCTGTTGGCTGGGTGTGGTGGCTCATGCCTATATTCTCAGCGCTTTGGGAGGTCAAGGTGGGTGGATCGCTTGAGGTCAGGAGTTTAAGACCAGCGTGGCCAACATAGTGAAACCCTGTCTCTACTAAAAATAAAAACTAAAAAATAAAAAAAATTAGCTCGGTGTGGTGGCACACACCGGCTGAGGCAGGAGAATCACTTGAACTTGGGAGGCAGAGGTTGCAGTGAGCCGAGATCCCACCACCGAATGACAGCCTGGGCGACAGAGCAAGACTCTCTCAAACAACAACAACAACAAACAAGCAAAACCCTCTTGTTGGGCACTTCTCCTTTCTGCTGCCATGTGAAAAAGGACATGTTTGTGTCCCCTTCTGCCATGATTGTAAGTTTCCTGAGGCCTCCCCAGCCATGCTGAACTGTGAGTCAGTTAAACCTCTTTCCTTTATAAATGACTCGGTCTCAGGTATGTCCTTATTAGCAGCGTGAGAACAGACTAATAAATATGTGCATCCATTATGACAGTGACTAAGTGCATTTTAATAATTGGCTTAGGTATCTGTCTTTCTTCCCAGTGTACTGGAAGCTCCATGGGGTGCAGTGACCAAGTCCTTTCGTCTCTGACTGTCTACTGTTTAATGAATATTTGTGGAATATGTGAATTAAACATCTTCAACTGTGGTTTAAATTCATAGGACACATGTGGAAAAACTTTTTAACACTATAGGACACAATTATTAAAAAGCGTTTAAAAGTAATGACAAAAAATGCAGTTACTTTTTTGCACCTACCTAATAGCCGGAACCATAGGACTTAGTTCAGGAAACCCAAGTATAGGTTCAAGAAAGGGGAATCAGGCCCTGAAAATGAATGGCTTTGTTAGGAATATGCACATGTGCAGTGCAGGCTGCTAAGAGCTCCTTACAGGGCTAAGTGGGTCATGAGATCTGGGATTTGTAGAAAAACATGGCTTTTTAGGGAGCTGTCCAAACCCTCTGTGGAGCCTGCTAGTCTCTACATGTGCCTTTTGCAGTCATGCACTGGATTTGATTTCTGTCACTTGTGGCTTTATGATGCTATTGTTTAGGCTGGATAAGACAGAATATTCCAGTAGCTCCTGCTCCAGTGTTTTCTCCCAACTGACTCAGCTGACTCCATCAATTATATGCCAGGGGGCCTGGGGCAAAGGAAGGGGAGGGCATGTAGCCCCTTTCACAAGTTAGTATGGATTGATGTGGTGGTGGGAAACCTCTGAGATGGGGAAGGGCCAAGCGGGGCTGTGGAGGTGGGCCCAGCTCATCTGACATAGTGGCACATTTCCCAAACCTTTCACATATCGGGGAGTTCAGAATAGTAAGATTTTTCGAAAAAGATGATGGGCGTTCCAAATGTTGATAACAGCCAGTCAGTCTGTTTTAAGGAATGGAGTGTATTATTTACATTTTTGTAAAGCTACGGATTGAGCAGCCCTGGGACAGGTCTGTGAATACAGGGCTCACTGGCCTCATGATCCTTTTGCTCAGGGACATATTTGTATAAAATTTGTATCCAAGTCATGGTATTCCATGGCTTCTGCAGCCTTTTTGAGGTTTATTTTTTGTCTTGTCAGATACCTTTTTCTATTTTGCCTACCATTTAACATTTCAAGGATTAAAAAAGAAAACAGTTTGTCTAAGGGCACTTCCAGTTAATGTTCATATTTCTAAGAAGTATTATTTGCTAAATTTACAATATCCCATGAAATATCTTATTTTGGGGTTTCTTAGTTTTGCCATTTGGATTATTCATTTCTTTTTTAGGCTTGTATTATTTAAAAAGATTTAGGGCTATATCTTAAGTTATTTTATTATTCATTGATATCAAGTAATACTGGATTTTCAAATATCAACATATATAATGTATACAGCATTATCTTTAAGAGTATAAACTATATATTATTAAAATTACACACATATATATGTCCCATATATATAATCACCAAAGATCAACTTGAAAATGCAGTAAAGTTTTGAACAAAAATTACTATCCATGGCTTCACTGTCTGAAAAATAACCAATGCTAACTAACATTTTAGTGGATATCTTCTCGGCCATTTTTCCATGGATGAGTTTTAGATGTTTATCATACTGTGTACATATGGATGTGCACATATAAAATATACATGTTTTTTATTCACATAATGTTATAGCATAGGATTTTTTGATTTTATATTTTGGTCTTCATACAAATGAATTTTAATGATGATTATATTTTATAGAGTAAATGTATTACTACACCTAACTGTTCCTTTCCTGAACATGTAGATCCGTTTTCATTTTCTCCTCTGGTTACCTCATGGATTGAATGTTCTGCCCATGTTTGCCAGCCAGTTGTGTTTCCACACTTTTAGTTCTTGTCCTTTGTTGATTTGCTTATCTGGGTTCTGGAACGTTCATGCCACTCTGTGAACTTTTTATGTTTCATTTGGGGCAACTGTTTTTCCATTGTTTGCCTTGTTAATTTTTAAAATATGTTGTAGTCAAGTCTGTTCTTTTTCAACATTTCTGTCATGTCTGAGCTTTAAAAGTCTTTTACTCCCTTCAGTGGTTTGATGTTCAAGTCGATTTTCTTATAGTTCTATTTTTCCACATTTAATTTCTTCAGGATCTAAGTGTCTTCCTTGCAATTTAGCAAAGGCAGGAATTTTGTTTATGCTGTCTAATTCTGTCCTGTTAACCCTTTAGTTCTTTAACCATCTCTGAGCCAAGCTGTATAAAAATTTTTTTTAACATAAAGAGATAGTAAAAAATTTAGGAACACCATGATCATTGTTTCCATTATTATAGGAGAATGCTGTATCCTTTTTTCTAAACTTGCCTCACTTTTCTTTGATAGTGTTTTTAGATTGGTAGCTAAAACTGTGTTTGTTTTGCCAAAATAGAAACAGCTTTTGAGAAAAAAATCCTTAAACTGCTCAGAAGTTAAAAAAAATAGAAAAAGATCTCTCACACCATCTTATCATGCACAAAAGGTTGTGACCAGGTATGTGTGTGTTTTAAATGCATGTGGTACATTAGGTGAATTGCCTGCATGAGCCTAGGGGTCACTGCCTGGGGACAGGGAGACCAGGGAGATGTTTCCATCTTAAGGAATGAAACTGTTTCTTACACCCTATCAACAAGCGGGTGAGTCTTCTTCCGATCCTGCTCTTACCACTTCTTCTCAGTATCCTGCTTTGTATCTAGAGGTTGCCACCTTCGGTTACCTGACTGGGCAGGGTACTCAAAGTTAAGGGTAGGGGCTTCTCAGCCTGTGCCTTTGGCCGGCTCCCCTTGCTTTCCCTCTTCTCCGTGGTCACCCTAAGACTTCAGTACTCCTTCCACATTGATGTGTTCATCACCCCAGCCTCGCCTGGATCTGTGATGGTCTTTCAAAGCGTGTCCTCCTCCTCCAGGACCACAGCTTTCTCACTCCCCACGTGGGAAGTGTTTTCATGCTGTGCTGCCCACCCTCGCCCTCCCGCTGCCTCTGTTGGAACGCTCTCTCCACCCTCCCACCTGCAGAAGCCCACTCTTCCCAGAATCAGGCAAAAGTGTCTCCTGCGGGAGTCTCCTTCCAGTCGCCATCCCTCCCTCCTCTGTATGCCCACAGCGCGTTTACTGTGAGGTAGGTGGCCTCTGAAGGCAGCCTCCCATGCTCTACGGTGGATTCTTGGAGGACGAGAACCAGGACTTAACGTAGCACCATCTCAAGAGCTTAGCACAAGCTGTTGCACGTGGTATCAGTAGCTAATCCCTCCTAAGCAGCAGGTGTGCCAGGTAGTGTTCTAACTGGATTTATGTGGATTTCAGTCTCAGAACAACCCTACAAGGTGAGTACGTTATTACCTCCATTTTACAGACGAGGAAACTGAAGCACAGAAGCAGTGAGTAAGATGAAACCAGGGTTGAAGGTCAACCCTGCCAGCCACATCTCAATCTAGTTTGTATCCAGTGTGCGCTCAATCACTTCTTAATAGTAATTCTCAACAGAGGATTAGATGAATGAAGGAACCAATATGACTGAAAGATAATGATTCTATGATAGTATTATATGCATCCAATTTATCAAACACCTCTGAGGAATTAGACATACAGATGTTAATTTTCCACCTAATTCAAATTATTCCTTTTGATTTCTACTCCTTATCTCAGTCTGTTTATTCTAAAATTATTTCTAAAACCAACCATGAATTTTCCTACCTGATTAAATAGTTCATGGAGCATAACTGAACCTTTTCTTAATGACAAGGACCATCATAGTAATTCACAAATGTTACACTGTAGTCTGAGATTCATTAGCATCTGCTAAATACCAGGGACCATGCTGGGTACTTTTAAGTATAGTTCCTTGATTGCCTAGGCCAAAAATTTGCTTTGTTTTTTGTTGTTGTTTTTGTTTTGTTTTTTCAAACTCTTGTTTGTATTTCTGAAAGTTCCTTTGGTCTTCTTTGATCTTGTAGGACAGTAACTGATCAGTATGCTCCTCTCTGCAGGCACCAGCCTTGGCTTACACAAAAGTTTGACTTTGAAATTTCCTTCCTCCTCCATATTCCAATCAATTACTGTGAATTAACCTCTGTGTAAAATCAGGGAATACCCTGGATGAGAGGTGAGGTCACCAGGATTCTTAACCTGGCCCTGACACTTTTGATTGGTCCTGAATCTACATATTCTTATCTATAAAAAGACTGAGTTAATGATTTCTAAGTGAAGGCTCTTTGGTTATAAGCAAAATAAACTACCTCTGGCTAATTTAAGTAAAAGGGGAATCTGTTTGGAGGCTATAAAGTAGGTTAACAGAATCAAGGAGAGCAGCTTAGAAGACAAAAGCAGGGTGCAGGGCAGCTTTAAAGATCCAGGTCACGAGAATGTATTGATCATCATCACATCATGTGTCTGCCACCAGGAGGAATCCTGTCTGTTACTGAGTTTTCTTGTTTTTAAATTAAATTTTCTTTTTGGTAGAGACAAGGTCTTGCTCTGTTGCCCGTGCTGGAATGCAGTGGCACGATCATAGCTCACTGTAACATCAAACTCCTGGGCTCAAGCCATCCTCCCACCTTAGCCTCCCAAGTAGCTGACACTACATGTACATGTCACCACGCCTGGCTCTTTTACTGTGTTTTCTGTCTTGAGGCACTGTGCTCAGGATTCAGAGGCCAGAGGAAAGGAATTGGTTGAGCTTAGGTCCCATAGCACCCTTGACCGATGGTCTTACACAGCTGTACAGTACAAGAGAGGAAAGGAAATCAGGGCTATTACCAGAAGAAAGGGGAATGGTTGTCTAACAAATGAAAAGTCCACTGCAAACACCGAACTTCAAGCTGTGTAAGTGTTTTAACATGGAAGTGTCTATCAGATTTTTTAATATATTCTTTGTAAACTGGAAGGGCATGTAATTTATCATTTAGATTTGGCTTTGGTTAGAGGCATTTGTTAGAGGCATTAGCTGGTTTCATCCTACAGGCGATTCTTAGGTACCTGTTAGGAGAGGTTGTCTCATACAGAGGGAGGAGCACCTTGTGCTAATGAGAAAGACTTGGGATCAAGTTCTGACTCTTCTGCCTGTGTTCTGTGTCCCCATCTGTGAAGTGGGGCAATACTACATGCTCTGTTTGTACTACAGACTTATAAGGATTCAATAAAATAAAATAATGTGGGTTAAACTCTTTGAAGAGCTATGCAAGTGTCAGATATTTATAGGATTAGTTGGCATAGCTTGGTGCTTAGTGTGATATGATGTGTGATATGCGTATATGTGATATGAAGTGTGCTTCCTTCTATACACTTGACAGAGCATAGGATATAGACATGTGATACGATGAAATATGTATTTAGTCTTCCTCCATTTCCTGGCTCCTAAAATCCTTGGAATCTCCTAAGTGATAAGTGTCTTTTTGTGTGCTAGTGAGTTGACTGATGACTGGCCGCCTGTATGGCTCCTGGATAGGAGCTGGTCCTGAAAGAAGAGGACAGGATTAGAGGGTTGGGACTTTCAGCCCCATCCCCCAACCTCCCAGGAGGGGAGAGGGGCTGAAAGTTGGATTGATCACAAATGACCAGTGATTTAATCAATCACGCCTATGTAATGTAGTTTCCATAAAAAAACCAAAAGGACTGAATTTGGAGAGTTTCCAGAGAGCCGAACATGCGGAAGTTCCTGGAGAGTAGCGAGCCTGCGGAGGGCATGGAAGTTCTGAGCTCCTTCCCCTATACCTTGCCCAGTGCATCTCTTCATCTGTGTACTTTGTAATATCCTTTATAATAAAATGTAAGTGTTTCCCTGAGTATTCTGGGCTGCTCTAGCAAATTAATTGAGCCCAAGCATGGGGGGATGGGAACCCCAATTTATAGCCATTAGTTTGGCAGCACAGGTAAAACAGCCTGGGGCTTTTGATTGGCATAGGAAGTGGAAGGCAGTCTCAACCTGTAGAATCTGATGCTATGTCCAAGTAGAAGGTATCAGAATTGAATTGAATTGGAGGACACTGCAGAATTATTGTTGGGGAGAAAACGCCACACACTTCTTGATGACCAGAAGTCTCAGAAATCTTCTGTGTAAATTGTTACAGTATGAGAGCACAGAAAAAAATGGTTTGTTTTTTTCTACTGGAGAAGATACAAAGACTCATTTATTTTTATGCATCGTATGAAAGCATTTGTTTATTTTCTCATCTGTTTTTATTTTAAAATCTAGAAGGGATTTAAGAGGTATAAAGAGATATAATATACAGACGGTCCTTGACTTACGATGGTTCAACTAAAATGAGTTTTTGACTTCGCAACCGTGTGAAAATGATAATGTAGGCCGGGCGCGGTGGCTCAAGCCTGTAATCCCTGCACTTTGGGAGGCCGAGACGGGTGGATCACGAGGTCAGGAGATCGAGACCATCCTGGCTAACATGGTGAAACCCCGTCTCTGCTAAAAATACAAAAAACTAGCCGGGCGTGGTGGCAGGCGCCTGTAGTCCCAGCTACTCGGAGTCTGAGGCGGGAGAATGGCGTGAACCCGGGAGGCGGAGCTTGCAGTGAGCCGAGATCGCGCCACTGCACTCCAGCCTGGGCGACACAGCAAGACTCCGTCTCAAAAAAAAAAAGAAAATGATAATGTATTTGGTATGCCCCTCCAGTGATGATAGAGTTACATCCAGATAAACTCATGGTAAGTTGGAAAGATACTAAGTTGTTGAATCAAAAACAAACTTTCAACTTAGGATGTTTTCAACTTATGATGGGTTTATTGGGACATAACTGCATCATTACCGAGGAGCATTTTTACGTACAAGTTTCAGCCTTCAGCTTGCTTGCAGTCTACCTGAGGCTACATGATAATTCTTTCACAGTCTAAATGATGTCATTCAGAAGTTTATAATTGAATGCTAAAGACATGTACAGACATCCACAGGTGGGTGAGAAAAATCCCTGTGCTACTGTGGTTGGGAAAGGCCTCAGAGGAGGTGTGGGTAGCCCAGCTGGCCAATGCCTTCCTAACGTGTGCTCTTAAATTAGCTCTGTCCAGTAGAAATATTACATGAACCACGTGTGTAATTTAAGATTTCAAGATTTTCTAGTAGCC
>NW_012120710.1:7479024-7545169 GCF_000951035.1 Colobus angolensis palliatus | reverse complement strand
GTATTTTTTTAGTAGAGACGGGGTTTCACCGTGTTAGCCAGGATGGTCTTGATCTCCTGACCTCGTGATCCGCCCGTCTCGGCCTCTCAAAGTGCTGGGATTACAGGCTTGAGCCACCGTGCCCGGCCAAGTAGCCACATTTTTTAAAAAGTAGAAGGAAACAGGTAAAATTAATTTTAATAAATATTTTAATTTTACCCATTATTACTGGGTATCATTTCAATATGTAATCAATCTAAAAAAAGGTAGGCACTGTTTTTGAAATTCTGTGTGTATTTTACACTTACAGCAAATCTCAATTCCAGTTAGCCACAGTTTAAGTGCTCAGTAGTCACATGTGATTAGTGGCTACCATGTCAGATATAATAACCCTAGCTGGTTTAGGAAGAAGGAAAGGTAAGCAAAGGGAAAGAAACTAAAGTCACTGGAATTTATCGAACACCTACTATTATTGAACACCAGGCAGGGCTAGGGCTAGTGTGAGGCATTTGATGAACAAAAGATCAGATCCTGTTTTTATTTAAAATTTTGTTCATCATAAATTTTTGGCATAAATTTTGGTTTTAATAAATAGTGCGTTAAAATATTTATCATGATTACTGCTTGTTTTGGCACCTCTTACATCGCTCACACTGACTCTAGGCCCAGCCCTAGCACCAGGCACTTTCTAAGAACTTTCTAATGCTTCATTTGGGGGCACTAACTTGAACCAAATTGTGCTGTATATTAGAAACAGAGACCGAGTGTGGTGGCTCATGCCCGTAATCCTAGCATTTTGGGAGGTCGAGGCAGGAGGATCACTTGAGTCCAGGAGTTCAAGACCAGCCTGGGCAATAGAGTAAGACCTCATCTCTACAAAAAAATTAGCTGGGTGTGGTGGCATGCTCCTATACTTCTAGCTACTTGGGAGGCTGAGGTGGGAGGATTGTTTGAGCCCAGGAGGCTGAGGCTGGAGTGAGCTGTAGTCATGCCACTGCACTCCAGCCTGGCAACAGAGCGAGACCCTATCTCAAAAAAAGAAACAGGAGTGAATTCCTGTAATTTACTAAGCTTTGGGCATTATTTTTTTAAATAAGATTTCAATTTAATTCAATTTAGAAACAAAAAGACATTGGTAAACAAATTGAAATTCAAACTAAATCTATGAACCAAACTGAAAATTTTGAAAATACTTCAGGACCAAACCATAACCCAGGAGAGAGTTCACTGACTTTGATTCCCTGGTCAAGGTGACCCTTGACTGTTGCACCTCCCTCATCAGGGAAGAAAAGAATGAAAACAAAGTTTTTGAGAAGACTCTATCCTAGGCCTCGTTTCCGTCCCACATTATAGCTTCAGTCTCCAGCTTTTTAAGGCTTAGTAGCTGCAGTCTTTATATAATGTTATATTGGGAATGTTATATTGAAAATATAACTTTGATGCCGAAAGAAAGGAAGTCTTCCTTATTAAAGTGGTGCCTATTTTCAAATAAAACCCTTCTTTCTTTCTTTTAGGGAACTCAGAAACAAAGCAAATGTTCAATTTGGAGATAATGGAACAACAATATCTGCTGTTAGCAACAAGGCATATGTTTTTGAACGAGACCAATCTGTTGGAGACCCTAAAGTTGACTTAATTAGAACGTTAAATATTCCTGTATTGGTAAGTAGGCATTTTAATACCATTAATTTGGATTTTGGAAGAAAGGAAAAAGCTAAGTTAATATTGTTTATGATTTTACATTTAGGAGCCATTAAGTTATGTTGAAATATACATATATAAAAAGAAAAATACTTTTTTTCTTCTTTTCTTTAAAGTGCATCTTGGACTTTTTTCTAAGATCTATCAAATAAGGTCTTTTCAAATGATGACAAAATTCAGATTTTAGGATTTGTTTTCACAGTTTCTTCCTGTGTGTTCAGGATTAGCAATTGTGCAAATAAATATGCCCCTAGGATTTTTTGGTAGCTCATAATTTTAAAAATGTTTATTTGCCCCTTGTTTTCATTCAGAAATTCTATCAGTGAAGTTTGTATACCATTTCTTACTTCAGATTTTTATGTTGGATTTTATATTCTCAAAATTCATAAATTGACACCAGAAATCAATAGACTGGGCTGAGTACAGCCTACTGTGATTTCAATGGGCTCTGTTTATAATGGTAATTCCACCTAATAATGACACCTATTCTACATCTATTCTATACTGAGACCCATGAGACATTCTTTTTTTAATTTAATTAATTAATTTATTATTAGTTTTTTTGAGGCGGGGTCTTGCTGTGTCACACAGGCTGGAGTGCAGTGGCTCCATCACAGCTCACTGAAGCTTCTACCTCCTGGGCTCCAGGGATCCTCCCCCCTCAGCCTGGGACTCCAGGCGGAACATACTGTTCTTCGCCCTTTTTTTAATTTAATTAATTAATTTATTATTAGTTTTTTTGAGGCGGGGTCTTGCTGTGTCACCCAGGCTGGAGTGCAGTGGCTCCATCACAGCTCACTGAAGCTTCTACCTCCTGGGCTCCAGGGATCCTCCCCTGTCGGCCAGGGACTCCAGGCGTGAACCACTGTTCTTGGCCCAGTAAACATTCTAATTCACCTACACCAACCCCTTCCGACTCTCCCACCCTAACCCCTAGGTGACCGCTCCATATGCAGCTGGACACCAATGATGGACCCAGGACCTAGACAGTATTAGGTCCCTGCCGCCTAGTCCCAGGGGTGTAGGTCGGGTTTATAATGAGCCTCTGGCCCTGCTCAGGAGGAAGGTAGCGCCACCTTGTGGCCAAAGATGCCGACGTGTTTACAAGAGCTTTTCCCCTTTTGTGGTGTCTGGATAACTCAGAGCCTGCAAATGGTCTTTTTGTAAATATTACACTTACAAAATGTAGTATTGAGAAAGGACAGAGAAGAGGCTTTGTCTTCCATATGCAGCCAGAAAGGAGCTGACTGTCTGATTTTTCAGCTATTTAATCTCCACCTTTACATTTATATTTCCAACCCACTTTGCTGAGGGGTAGTAGGAGAGAGTGGGTGGGGGTGCTTTGGAGGGGATGCTGCTGTCTTAATATACCTCTGCTCCGCAGACTGTCATAGAGTGGTCCCAGGTCCACTTCCTCAGGGAGATCATCGAGGCCATGTTGAAAGCCTATCAGCAGAAGCTCTTTGTGACTCACACAGTTGACGAATTGCTCTGGGGCTACAAAGATGAAATCTTGTCCCTTATCCATGTTTTCAGGCCTGACATCTCTCCCTATTTTGGCCTATTCTATGAGGTAAGTCGATTTTTCTTTTCAGAACCTCTTTTTTTAGCTGACAGCGGGTAGGGGTACCCCAAGCCAGATTAACTTTCAATTTCTTCTAGAAATTGCCTTAACTTAACAAGAAGTTAAGATATCCTGTAGAGTATGTGAAAAATGGAGTGTTTTTTGGAAATAAAAAAAACTTGAGGCCAGGTGCAGTGGCTAATGCCTGTAATCCCAGGACTTGGGGAGACCAAGGTGGGTGGATCTCTTGAGGGTTAAGACTTTGAGACCAGCCTGGCCAACATGGCAAAACTCTATCTCTACTAAAAATACAAAAATTAGCCAGGTGTGGTGATGTACACCTGTAATCTCACCTACTCAGGAGACTGAGGCAGGTGAGTTGCATGATCCCGGGAGGCAGAGGTTGCAGTGAGCTGAGATCACGCCACTGCACTCCAGCCTGGGTGACAGAGCAAGACTCCGTCAAAAAAAAAAAAAAAAAATAACCCTTGAGTGCAGTGGATAGTTGGGAAGTTGGTAAAAGATAAAGTAACCCCAGGAAGAAAGAGGATTAGAGTAGGGGTGTGCTCTGGGATTGTGATGAGTCTCCTCAGCTTTAAATTTGTAGCTGTTTTCTGGCTCTGCCTGTTCAAGAGTCTTACCCTCTTCATGTAATTCTGTAGTATTCCAGTTTTTATGGCAAACAGCAATAATTGTGTCCCTGGGCCTTCAGGGTTATACAAAACTTAGAAATTGTTAAAACAGAATTGTGAGCAAGTTTTAAAAAATTATCTGTGTGAGAGACAGGAGTCCTAAAAGTAGGGCCTCACCAACTCTGAATGCATCATTCTGGAGGAGCAGACCAGACAGGAGTTCCCTAGAGGGTCCTGTCTCAGAGAAACACAGCCTCACAGGACCAAAGGAAGCACAGATTTCCTGTCAAGCCCTGACTGAACCTTCCTTCTGGAAACAATTTCAGGAGAGCCTCCTACTGAGAGATATTATGCAAAGGTTCCCTTGAGGCCCTTTTGGTCCCAGTGGCTTCAGTCCATCAGCCAGATAGATCTTGTTGCTAATATCTCACCGTTTCTCAGATAATTTGCATTATATAACTTGCTTTTTTGTTTTTACATCATTGAATTCACCAGACTGATAGCCACACTATCTTATGTGGTTGTGAGGACTTCATAAGATGATTCGTGCAGAAATTTTAGACCAGAGCCAGGAATATTATACTCAACAATTGTTCACTCCTATTATTATAAAGGAGCTACTACCTGTGCTGTTTCTGAGAAATCATAGCTACATGCCCAGATAAAGAATTTTAGGAATGTATAGTGTCTGTATGTGCCCTTAAGAAGTATAACTTGGAGAGAATATGCAATTGAAGAAACCTTAATTGAAAATAGGACTATATTAATACCACCTTCTTCCAGTGTAGCTATTCTGGTATAATTGGTCCTGGTCCTGGACTTAGGCTTTTAAATTTGTTATTATTGAGAAATAATTCACTTACTATAAAATTTACCATTTTAAAATGTAGAATTCAGTAGTCCTTAGTATAGTCACAAGGTTGTGCAACCATTACTGCTAATTCCAGAACATTTTCATTATCCCAAAAAAGAAACTGCATACTCTCTTTGCAGTTACTCCTAGTCCCATCTCACTCTCCCAGGCCTTGGCAACCACTATCTACTTTCTGGCTCTGTGAATTTGCATATTCTGGACATCTCATATAAATGGAATCATATAATATATGCCCTTCTGTGTCTGCTTTTTAAATTTAGTATAATGTTGTCAGGGTTCATCCATGTTCTAGCATGTCTGAGTGTTCCATTCCTTTTTATAACTGAGGAATATTCCATTGTGTCGATATACCACATTTTGCTTATCCATTTATCAGTTGATGGACATTTGGGTTGTGTTCCTTCTTGGCTATTATTAGAAGTGCTGCTATGAATATTTATTCATACAGGCTTTTGTATGAACATTGGGTATATACCTTGAAGTGGAATTCTCTTGAGTATATACATAGGTGTGGAATTTTGGAGTCTATGAATTCTGTTTAATTTTTTTTGGAGCTGACAAACTGTTTTCTGCAGTGACTGCAACATTTTTATATTCCTGCTAGCAATGTATAAAGGTTTCAATTTCTCCACATCCTCACCAGCGCTTACTATTTTTTTTTTTTTTAGTTGCCATCCTAGTGGGTGTGAAGTGGTATCTCATTGCGGTTTTGATTTGCAATTCCCTAATAACTAATGATGCTGAACATGTTTTTATGTGCTTTTTGGCCATTAGTATATTTTCTTTTGGGAAATGTCTCTTCAAATCCTTTGCCCATTTTAAAATTGAGCTCCTATTTTTTAAAACGATAAAATAATAATATGGTTAATATAGTATTTAGCAAAATAGTCCCTATTTTCTGGTCCTGGTTCCGTCTTGTGTAGCAGTTAGGCCCTAGTAGGACGGTTTCGTGAAGATTAAATTTTGTAGTGACTGTATCAGTTAGAGTTGCCAGAGAAACTGAATCAAGAGGGTGTGTATATAGAGATGAGAAAGAGGGAGAGAAAGAAATTTATATTATGGAATTGGCTTATGTGATTATGGGAGCTGGTAAGTCTGAAATCCATAGGGCACGCCAGCAGCTGGAAACTCAGGTAACTAAGTTGATGATGTGGTCTTGAGTTTGAAATCTGTAGGGCGGGCTGCAACCTGGAAATCCAGGCAGAAGTTCAATGTTGCAGTCTTGGGGAGAATTCCTCCTCTAGGAAACCTCTGTTTCTGCTTGTAAGGCTTTGAACAGATTGGATGGGGCCCCGCATTCATTGAGGGTAACTTCGCTTAAAGTTAACTGATTGTAGATACTAATCACACCTACAAAATACCTTCACCGCACCATCTGGGCTAGTGTTTGACCAAACAACTGAGCACCATAGCCTCGCCAAGTTGTCATCAAATTATCGCAGTTACTTTAAATGATCGTATCCACGTATTTTCAGAAAAATGGGACTAATGATGGAGACTATGTTTTTCTAACTGGAGAAGACAATTACCTTAACTTTACAAAGATTGTGGAATGGAATGGGAAAACGTAAGTCTAATGATTTATCAGTGGAATTATTTTTTCAGTTTTCATTTAAACTACATATCTACTTCTACATTGTTTAAAAAATGTGTTTAGCCTTTTTTGGATGAAAAATATAAAAACGTGTAAATAGTCTTATAATTATTATTCTACAAATCAAGGTGGTGGTGAAACATCTTACAGAGTAAATATTAGTGACTTGTAGATTTATCATGGCCAGGCATGAATTACAGGCCAGTGAAACTTCCCACTCTTGCTTAGTAGTCATTGAGTGACGTGTAGTAGCTACAGCACAAATACTTTTCAAACCACCACATGTTTTGGGCTATTTGGCCATTGCCTCTATGAAAACTGATTTGGGGCCAGGGACCTAGTTTTTTTCCCCCTTGATCTAATTAACACTGTTGTGTCTGTATATGGATAACATACTGTGGGTAGATAGCTCCAGTTAAATCTTGCAAAGTTCTGACCGTTTAAGAGAATCTAAACTCAAATGTGATCATCTTTACTCTTTCTTGCGCTTACCAATTATAGGTCACTTGACTGGTGGATAACAGACAAGTGCAATATGATTAATGGAACAGATGGAGATTCTTTTCACCCACTAATAACCAAAGATGAGGTCCTTTATGTCTTCCCATCTGATTTTTGCAGGTAAAAGCTTTAAAGATAAGTTCTTTTTTAAAAATAAGGTCTTTCACTGCAAGACCACTAAAAGCATGAGGAATATATGCAGACACACTTATTATGCATGGATATTTATGCTTAATCAGTGATACATGCTGATGGCATATCGAGACAGTATAGTGTACTGGTTCACAGCACAGACTCCTGACTGTTGGTTTGAATCTTAGCTGTACCACTTATAGCTGTGTGACCTTGGGCAAATTACTTAACCACTCTGTACCTCACTTTCCTCATTTGTAAAAAACAAAGATAGAAATTGTTAACTATGTTAGAAGTTATAAGGACAAATGAGTTAGTATTAGTAAAATACTTAGCCCAGGGCTTGTCACACAGTAACCAATATTAAGTGTTGGCTCTTAGTTACTATGATATGCTCTGTCAAGCATAAATTGACCTGGCCTACTTCCAGTCAATAGGTTGTCTCTACATGGAAGCTGGATACTATTCATCCAAATAGAGGATACTATTGTCCATATTTCAGGAGAGTGGTTTCCTCAGGGGAGACAGAGAAGGAATGGAATCAAGAGCATTATGTAGATAGGTTTGGTTATATCCATAATATAATTTTTATTTGTCTAAGTGGTGGATACAAAGGTATTTGTTAGAATATTTTTTCTCTTTCTGGTGCCTAAAATATTTCATTAAAAAATGCTGTGGGGGTGGTTCGTGCAGTGAAACCTATGTTATTCACAACCTTGCGAGAGATGTATCAACAGCTCTGGTTCAGAGATGAAAAAGTGAGGCCCAGAAGGCTATTCCGGCCAGCCTTCAAAGGAAGGGCTGAAGGCTCACTGGTGACTGTACATCAAAGTGGTCTGTGAGGCACTATGCAGTGTAAGCGGTGGTCATATTACATGGGACCATGTTTGAAATCAGTAAGAATGAAAGGCAGAATTACGTTGAACTCCATTTAAATAAATGACTGGGGCAAAACATGGAATCTGATTTTTTTTTTTTGGTGGGGGGAAGGAATGAATATCAAAGTGTATATTCTAATAAAATATCTGTCCAATGTGACACTTTACAAGTGCCTAAGACCCTACAAGGCCACGGCCATCGCTGCCTGTTCTACCTTAGCTTTGGCTCCCCTGGTTTTCCTGGCTTTGCTGGTGGCCCGTCCGCACTGGCATGTGTCCATGCAGGTCTAGAGGCCTCTTATTTTTTATGTGAGTCTCCATTCTAAATGTTATCATCTTAGTTTTCTACCACATATTGTTTTTTCTTGTTTGGATAATACCTGCATTGCTACCACTTAAACACCTTTCACTACAATTCATCTTCTGCTTTATTACACGTTGAGCTGACAGAATGCTTTCCAAACATTCTTTTCTACTTACCCTATGAGCTTCTGGCCACGTTGTACCTGAGAACTGTTGCTAACTTGTGGATTTGGGGCAGATTATAATGACCAGAGTCCACATTCACTTTTTATTCTTACATCCTAACAGGTCAGTGTATATTACTTTCAGTGACTATGAGAGTGTACAGGGACTGCCTGCCTTTCGGTATAAAGTTCCTGCAGAAATATTAGCTAATACGTCAGACAATGCTGGCTTCTGTATACCTGAGGGAAACTGCCTGGGCTCAGGAGTTCTGAATGTCAGCATCTGCAAGAATGGTAAGAACTCAAGAGAGGGGATATGATAGGGGTGTCAAGAATGCAGAAGGATTAGAGTTCAACAAAGAATATGTAGCTGGGCATAGTGGCGCACACCTACAGTACCAGCTACTGAGGATGCTGAGGTGGGATGATCACTTGAGCCCAGGAGTTCTCAAGTCCATCCTGGGCAACATAGTGAGACCCCTGTCTCTAAAAAACAAAACAAACAGAAAAGAATATGTTGTCAGCCCAATAGAAACATCAGTTTCTTGCAAGAATAATGTTTCGTAACATGGCTATTGAATGGTAAAAAAAATTATTGGCTTTTCTGTGATGCTTTTTATTTCTAGAATGCCATGTCGTGTTTTTTTTCTGGACAATGGTTTAGAAGTCTTAACAGTAATAATAGGTCATGTTTACTAAGCACCTGATGTATGCCAGTTGCTGTCCTAAGTACTTTACATATTTGCATGTAGTTAATGCATGCAAAACATTAACTGATTTCATGTTCAAAACAATGGTGAGTCTGGGCACAGTGGCTCATGCCTGTGTTCCCAGCGCTTTGGGAGGCTGAGGTGGGAGGATTGCTTGAGTCCAGGGGTTCAAGATCAGCCTGGGCAACATAGCAAGACCCCTGTCTCTACAAAAAAAAAAAAATTAAAAAATTAGCTGGGTGTGGCGGCACACACCTGTAGTCACAGCTGCTCAGGAGGCTGAGGCAGGGAGATTGCTTGAGCCCAGGAGTTTGAGGTTGCAGTGTGCTATGATTGTGCTACTGCACTCTAGCCTGAGCAATAGAGTGATTCCGCACCTCCTGGCCAAAAACAAATGGTAAAAGAAAAAGTGGACAACTCGGTTTTAAGAAAGTACATATCATGGCAAAGATTCTCAGTGATTTTGAAGCAGTTAGTTTTAAACCCTGACACAAATGTCCCAGTGTTTCTTAATGTCAGAGCTACTCTGCTCCTTTCCGTGAATGAGGCAGAATTATCAGTGGCACAACTGACAAAACTGTTTTCTTCATCTTGAAGAGTAGTTTTAATAGCCACAGTTGCAGAATTATTCACAACGACCTTACAGACAGTAGATATTCAGCGGCCTGTTTTTGTAAGTGGGGAAACGGGCTCAGAGAGGGAACACGATTTGGATGCGACTCCTGCCTCTGAGCAGATCTCTGGCGGAACTCAGGGTCTTCTCATATTTGCCCTGTGATTCCCTCTTTGGCTATAATTCCTCTCTAAAGTTTCTCTGGAGAGCTCTCTCTGTAGTCCCTTTCTCTTGAATAAAGTAATGTGCTCACTTTTGCTCCCGTATTAACTCGTTTTAAAATCTCCTTTCAGGCCTGGCATGGTGGTGTGTGCCTGTAGACCCAGCTGCTCAGGAGGCTGTGGTGGAAGAGTCGCTTGAGTCCAGTTTGATTCTAGCCTGGGCAACATAGCGAGACTCCATCTTTTAAAAAAGAAAAAAAAAAGAATAAGATATCATTTTGGAATAAGTCTGAGGTCAGCAGTATACCTCCTGATCCTTGTCCGAGAGGGCAGTGACCCCCACACCTGGCCTGACATGAGAATTATCTGGAGAGTTATTAAAAATATGTTGGTGAGGCACAGTGGATCATGCCTGTAATCCTAAGCCTTTAGGAGGCTGAAGCAGGAGGCTCACTTGAGGCCAGGAGTTTAGACCTGCTGGGCAACAGGGAGACCCCATCTGAACAAAAAATTTAAAAATTAGCTGGTCATAGCTCAGCATACACCTGTAGTCCCAGGTACTCAGGAGGCTGAAGCTGGAGGATCACTTGAGCCCAGGAATTCAAGGCTGCAGTGAGCTATGATTGCAACATTGCACTCCAGCCTGGGCAACAGAGTGAGGCCCTGTATCAAAAAAAAATTTATGTATGTATATAATATAGGTGTTATATATATGTTACATATGTATTATATATCATTTATATATTATATTGTGTGTATATATTATATAGTGTGTATATATAATATACAACTGACAAAAGTGTTTTCTTCATCTTGAAGACTAGGTTTAACAGCCACGTGTGTATATATATATTTATGTATGTATATGTTAATATATTTGCTAATATATGAATATATTAACAAAATATATATCATTTTATAAATATGCATGTATCTGCATATACATATATTTGCTATATTTTAATATACTAGATATGTATATAGTATATATATAGGTATACACACACGTGCACAAGCATGCACACACACAACACGTATGTCCTAGGGTCCCATGTTGAACATACCAGGGCCCCAGAATCTACACTTTTAACAAGTGATTTCCATAAAGATGGCGTCTAGGTATTTGGGGACCATTGTGCGAGGGAACATGGTGCCCTTTACCTGGAGATAAAGACCAAGGGTGCATGGGGACAAGCTCCTGGTTGTGATCTCCCCCATTGCCTTACTGGTGAATAGTCCTGAAACAGTGTCCCTGCCCCCTCATCTGGTGTGCATCTGGCCCAAAGCAAAAATGTAGATATATTTTCTCTTGCTGTCTTTATTAAATTCTGTTTCGTCAAGAAGCTGATGCCAGAATCAACAGAAATACTCTACTTTACACATTTAAACTTCTTGCTACAATCCTTTTCCTCTTCCCTGTTGTGTATTCCCAAACTGGGACTGCAGTGAAACTCTCCAGGATTATCCTCCAGTGTTTTGAATTCTCCAGGGAAACATTTTGGATAGCAGGATGAGTGAGTGTTCTGGAGTCAGGCAGATCTGGGTTTGAATCCTATTCTATTTGTTGGCAAATTGGCCAAAGTTTATTAAGGAGGGTTCCAGACATCAGTTTTCTCATTAATAAAATGGAGGTGGTTATAGCTTCTTGAGGTTGTGTGAGAGTTAGAAATAATATATATAAAACACTCAGGACAGTAGTCCTTATTAAGCCCTCAACAGATATTAAAAATACATTTTCAAGGTCATTATAGGACACAGAGAAGGAAGTCATGGCTTTGTGGAACTGTTCAGCAGTAAACAGCAAAATGCATGTGCATGTGAGAGATGTGTGATGTGTTCCTTGAGCCATGGGCTGGTGGATATGTAAGCAAATGTAAATAACTTGCCGATAAGCTCCTTTCTCCAAAAATATATTGCCCTGGCAGCAATTACTGGGTCCCTCTCTTCTTTTCAATAGCCAGATCTAGAATAGGTTTCCTTAGTACCTTGTTTCCCTATTTGGTTCTATATATATAGAGAGAGAGAATATATATATATAACATTAAATTTACGTGAGTACTTATTTGGTTCTCAAAATGAATAGGAAAGGAAAAAAACCCAGAATCTTTGTGATCTGGTTAGAGGCTAGGTGTATAGCACAGCCAGGCTAACTCTTAAAAAATTATATAAGCCAGGTGTGGTGGCTCAAGCCTGTAATCTCAGCACTTTGGAAGGCTGAGGCGGGCAGATCACTTGAGGTAAGGAGTTTGAGACCAGCCTGGCCAACATGGTGAAACACTGTCTCTACTAAAAATACAAAAAAATTATCTGGGTGTGGTGGCGCATGCCTGTAGTCCCAGCTACTTGGGAGGCTGAGGCAGGAGAATCACTTGAACCCGGGAGGCAGAGGTTACAGTGAGCTGAGATCGTGCCTATCTTTGATAAAAAAACAAAAAACAAAAAAAAAACCACAATTTTTTTTTTAATTTTAGAAATAACAAGAAATAAAAAGCCCACTTACTCCTAGATAATTGTAGTTGAAACTAGTGCTTTGAGGTACAATACCCCTCATTCACTTAGTATTCGGCCTTCATAACCTGATGGCTAGCTGTCCCTGGGTAAATTTTGTAACTTTTGTGAACCTCACTTTCTTCAAATGCAAAGTGAGGCTAATAGTTCTAACTTCATTGGGCTGTTGGGAGCATTAATTAAAATAATGTATATGAAGCACTTATACTTTAACTTCTGTAAATATATGTTGAAGAATAAATAGTTCAGCCTGAACTTCAGTATATAATGAGGAATGAAAATTGGGGGTAAATGAGATGTCAGAAAATGAAGTATAAATCCTGAACTAGGAGGTAAAGAATGGTGTTTTATCCTGCCCAAGTTAATTTATATGTAGCTTTTAAATTTTTCTTTAGGAACCAGGCTGTGGCCAGGAACTTTTATATTCAGCTTAGATTTTAAGAACAGCATCATTCATTTCTGTTTTCCTTCAAACACAGGTGCACCCATCATTATGTCTTTCCCACACTTTTACCAAGCAGATGAGAGGTTTGTTTCTGCCATAGAAGGCATGCACCCAAATAAGGAAGACCATGAGACATTTGTGGACATTAATCCTGTGAGTACATACTTCCTCCTGGTAAAAGAGCCTATGTTTTATTCTGTCTATACAGTGTTCACCAGTTTAGTCCTGAGCCTTCTTTAAAAACATCCTTACTTTCATATACATATTCAAGTGGGAGAAATTCAGTTTAGTGCTGGTGGAGGCATTGTCTCCTAGCCCTGTAATTAGAAGGCTGAATTGTGTGGATTGAATAGCAGAAATACAAGCAAACCTGCCTTTAACAAAAAGCAACAGTGAAAACTCAGTTATTGGAAACTACTGAGATTGGACCCATGTAACCCGGTCAATCTTCTGTTGCTAGCCTTGGACCTCAACATATATTTATTTCTCCCCTTGGGACACAAATCAAAAAAGTTAAAGATGTCCCTTTGCTTCCCCACTGCCAGGAGTATTTTGGTTGAAATATGAATATGTATATTAACCTCAGGCACTTTTGGCAAACTTTCTGCGGGTTATTTGAGAGTTTATTATCTTATTAATTATAAAGGTATCAGAAATACATAGAGGAGACATACGTGTGTGTGTGTGTGTGTGTGTGTGTATGTGTATAATACACATTTAATCCCGTATTCATAGAGGAGAAAAACAAAAACCATGCTAACCATGTCTTCATTTTTGGAATTTGAACATTATGGACCAATAAAAAAAAAGCAAGAACATTCTTTTAGCACAGTATTTTATGGGTACTTCACACTCTTAGCTACGTACATTGCATTTGTGTCTGAGAAACCATTGATCTTATGCTCTGGTGAATAAGATCATGTGTGGTTTTCTCCCTTTTCTCTCTTAGCCATCAGCTGATCAGTTCCCTTGGATCAGCCAAACTGTTAGCAGTGCTTGTCACCAAGGGATGAATGCAGTCTTATAACCTTAGTGCAAAGATGGAGCTGCCCTAAGGAAGACAAGTGCTGCAGTTGTCCCCCATGGCTGTGCTAGGTGGGCCCTATACTTGGATGCCACTCTCTGGCAGTGACCACCACCCTCTGCTTAGCTCTCTGGACAACTGCCTGGAAATCCAGACGTGACAGGCTATCTTTTGGGTCTCCTTCCTGTTGGAGTCCTTCTAAGGCTGTGCTACTCAGAGTGGCAGCATCCTGGGAGCTTGTTAGAAATGGCCAGTCTACTGAATCTGAGCCTATGTTTTAACAGGATTCCCAAGGACCCACATTCATACTCATGTTTGAGACACATTGGTGTACCAGCCACCTAATACATGGTTCTCATTCTGTTCTGGGGATCACTTTTACTTGTTTCCACTCTGCCTGTCACACATGGTAATGGTCACCTTGTTAATCAGGACTACACAGAAATGGTGCTCTATTGAAAAAGTTGTTTGCAGTTTAATAAATCCTAATGTTTCCTTTTCACTTCTCTGATTTGCAGTTGACTGGAATAATCCTAAAAGCAGCCAAGAGGTTCCAAATCAACATTTATGTCAAAAAATTAGATGACTTTGTGTAAGTTTTGCTTCTTTCTATGGAGGAGACAGCAGTTTTGCTCCATTGCCCTTCTGGTGGGGTTGATGGCAGGGGGAGTACAGCCTACTTCACCTAAGTCTGCTCACCCCTGCCCTTCAGGGATAGGGCAGGATCAGCATTTTCATGGGTGCCTTGGTCTTGGAATTTACTTGTTGTATTTAATCATACACTTACAGAGTGCTTCCCATGGATCAGGTATTACTCTTAGCACCTTATGTAGATTCACATATAACCTTGTATTATCCCCATTTTACAGATGAGGAAACAGAAGCAGAGCATTTAGGTAACTTGCTAGAGGCCACACAGCCTTACTATCTAGTCAACTTTTATCCACTCCACTAAGCCTTTCTCTCATGCACCTTGACTCTCTTGGTGTATTAGGCTGTTCTTGTGTTGCTATAAAGAAATACCTGGCCGGGCGCAGTGGCTCACGCCTGTAATCCCAGCACTTTAGGAGGCCAAGGCGGGTGGATCACGAGGTCGGGAGATCGAGACCATTCTGGTCAACATGGTGAAACCCTGTCTCTACTAAAAATTCAAAAATTAGCTGGGCATGGTGGTGGGTGCCTGTAATCCGAGCTATTTGAGAGGCTGAGGCAGGAGAATCGCTTGAACCAGGGAATCGGAGGTTGCAGTGAGCTGAGATAGTGCCACTGCACTCCAGTCTGGTGATGGAGCAAGACTCTGTCTCAGGAAAAAAAAAAAAAAAGAAAGAGAGAGGGAAGGAGGGAGGGAGGGAAGGAAGGAAGGGGGGGAAGGAAAGGAAGGAAGGAAAGAAATACCTGAGATTGGTTAATTTATAAAGAGATTTAATTGGCTCACAGTTCCGTAGGCTGTACAGGAAGCATGGTGCTGGCATCTGCTCAATGTCTAGGGATGCCTCAGGGAGCTTTTGCTCATGACAGAAGATGAAGCAGGAACAAGGTACATCACATGGGGTGAGCAGGAGCAAGAGAGAGAGGAGGGGAGGTGCCACACACTTTTAAATACCAGATCCCATGAGAACTCACTATCACAGGGACAGCACCAAGGGAATTGTGCTAAACCATTCATGAGAAATCCACCGCCATGATCCAACCACTGCCCACCAAGCCCCACCTCCAACACTGGGGATTACATTTCACCCTGAGATTTTGGGGAAAAAGTATCCAAACTCTATCACTCAGAGACTTGAGACAGAGTCTCTTCCTCTTCCCCTCTCTCTGTTCCCACTGGTCCCACTTGGGGCCAACCATAGCTCTCATTTGTATAGTTATAATCTCTTGAGTCTAGCCTTACCTCCCCATGCTGCAACTTAATTTGGATTCCAAAGTATAATCTCCTGCTCAGATTTTTCAATGGGAATTTTTTAGATATGAGAAAATTATGATATAAAGTTGAATGAAATTAACAGGATGCAAAACTGTGCATAACTATCTATCTATAAAACTTGACTTGTTTACCTCATTGAATTTGCCAGATTTAATCCCAGGTGTCATGGCTTTTTCTAAGAAGTAGATGTGGTTTACAAGAATGCATTTTGTCATCTCTGTGTGTATTTCTGAGGCAGGATAATTTAGTAGTTAAGAGCTAGAACCTTAGAATCAAAGTGGAATTACATTTCTGGCTCCATCACTTACTTATAGTGATCCTAGGCAAATTGTGTAGCCTCTCTGAGTCAGAATTTTCTCATCTGTAAACCTAGGACAGTAATACCTACTGCATGTTACTACTGTAGGAATTGAGTGAGATAATATCCCAAAAACACCTGGCACAGAGCTGGCATGTGGTACGTGCTCAGTTGGCTCTTGTTGCAAAGACGGTACTTCAGTGGCCTAGTTACAAAACACTCTGAGGAGTGACAGCTTTGTTCTGTCAACTGGAGCCTTCTCTGATGACTCTAAGGAAATAGTAATCATTTTAAGGAATCTGCCTTCAGTATCTTGTGTTTTGATAAACTTACAGCACTTGAATTGCTAGACAGACTGGAATCTAACTTGTGGTGTATATGTTTGCAAAGATAACTAAGAAATCAGTAAATTCTGGGTAATTTAAGAAATAAGTGTACTGGAATCTTCATATAAATGTGTCTGTCCAGGAAAGTGTGCCATTGTGATGAGGATGTCTCTGAAACAATCTCATCCTTTATCTTTGTAGTGAAACGGGAGACATTAGAACCATGGTTTTCCCAGTGATGTACCTCAATGAGGTAAGTCCTGAGACAGAGGGAGCCACGGGTGTTTTCAGACTCAGAAAAAATCCATTATGATGTCTACTGTTGTAGTTATGTGTAAGTTACGACAAAAGGGCAAAAGATTTTTAAAACCTGTTATTCCTCTGAAAATGTCACTTAAATGTTCACATGAATCTACCTGTGTCTGAGAGCTGATTTGGAGAAATGACAGAAAGAAATTTTCCTTCTCAAGAACACTATTTGGGCAAAACTCCCTTTTGGGGAGCTGCTCATGTAAGAAACAAAAACAGGAAAATGAGCCATTGGCAGACATTGTTGAAGCAGGGAAATAGCTCACACTCAGATAGATGCCAGCTAGACCTCTGTCTCCTCCTCCTTTGAAACCATGCTGGTTTAAGACACCTGTGATAAATTCTTTTCTGAATCACATATCACGTTTACTGTAGTTATATCTCCTCAGTTTCTCCTGCTTCCACCCAGCTTGAGGAAAAAAACGCAGGTTTTTTTTCTTCAATAAATTCTTGACTGGCAAATTTCTACTTTTTATTGTTTTTCTGTTTCCTAAAAATACTTGCTGTTTGTAGAATATTGAATAATAGAGATTAGCAAGAAAAAGAAAAATTAAAATCACTATTCACAAAATCTGTGTCAGCCTGATAATATTGTTTTTATTTTATTTTACTCAATGTGTTGTACAGTTTTTTCCAATAACAACTTTAAAAGGTAATCTAATGGTTTACATTTTATAAAACGTGTGCTCTTTATAGAACTCTTAGACATTTTTTAAAAAATCGATTTTAAAAGTAAATTACTGATAAGTCCCTCTCTCTCAGAGACAGGTGCAGTTCAGATGTCAACTCCTGATATTTTCGTGTTCTTGCTATTACATAGCTGAAATCATACGATAGATACAATTTTATATCTTTTTTTCTTCATTTAGCATTATATTGGTATTCACATTTACAAACGTTTAAGGGTTTGTGATGACAGTTCTAAGATGAGGTTTTTATTGTTTCATAGGAAAAATTCAGGCAATATTTACCAATTTATAGGATCTCTTTGCAATTGCTCCTGGATCATCCATGTTCCTGTTTGTGGGCAGGGGCATGAAAGTAGGTCTTTTTGAAAATGCAGAAGGACACTTTTCTGCCCATTTCTGTTAAGTAGTGGCATATTTGAAGTCCCTCCACCCCCAACTTCTACTTTGCTTTTTTGTGAAAGACTAGATTAAGTCCAGGTGTGTGGAGTGGAACCTTGTATTTTTGCTGCCTCCTAGGAACAGCTTGATTATTCTCTTCTCTAGAAAAATAAAATATTAGACCTGGAAGTGACCTTGGAGACTGTTGCCACACCACCTTTTTACCGAGGAGGAAACTCTAGCCAGTTATTGGAAAAACTGTCTTAGAACCCAATCTACTGACTCAGTCCAATGAAAACAAATTTCTTTTTTTTTTTTGAGACAGGGTCTCACACCCTGTGCAGTGGTGCAATTTCAGCGCCTGCAGCCTCGACTTCTTGGGCTCAAGTGATCCTCCCACCTCTGCCTTCCAAGTAGCTGGAACTATAGGTGTGTGCCACCATGCCCGGCTAAATTTTTTTTCCCCTGAGATGGAATGTAGCTCTGTTACCCAGGCTGGAGTGCAGTGGCCCAATCTCAGCTCACTGCAACCTCTGCCTCCTGGGTTCAAACAATTCTCATGCCTCAGCCTCCCAAGTAGCTGGGACTACGGTGCCCACCACCACACCTGGCTAAGTTTTGTATTTTTAGCATTGATGAGGTTTCATCATGTTGAAACTCATGACCTCAAGTGATCTGCCCACGTCGGCCTCCCAAAGTGCTGGGATTACAGGCATGAGCCACCATGCCCAGCCCCGGCTAATTTTTGTATTTTGTAGAGAGGTGGTTTCACCACATTGCTCAGGCTGGTCTCAAACTCTTGAGCTCAAGCAATCTGCTTCCCTTGGCCTCCCCAAAGTGCTGGGATTACAGGCGTGTGCAACTATGCCAGGCCTCCAATGCAAATTAAGCATAAACTAGGCCAGAATTGTTGCTCATAATTTCTATGGAATTAAGCTCTTCAGATACCTCACTCATACACTAAGTGTTATTCTAGTACATTTCCTACTATCAACAGTTTCTGGAATTCTGGTTAGCCCACAACTTCGCTGAGCACTTTCTGTAGAGGGCTGTGGTCCTGATTATTATAGATGTAACCAAGAAAGAAATTATACTTTCCACATACCATTTTTGGAGTGTTTCATTTATTTATTCATTTAATCAGCCAGCATTAATCAAGCACCTACTGTGTGCTGGGTGCTATACCCAGTGTGGAGGTGACTGAGGTTAAGTCTTGCCTTCAGTGTCTTCACAGTCATTGCAAGACAAACGGTTACAATGCAGAGTGCAAGGACAATGATGGAGGTAGAGAGTGAGACGGGAACTTAGGGAAGAGGCCTTTGATTAGGCCTGAGGTAGCCAGAGAAAACTTTTGGAAGGAAGTGATGCTGAGCTGATTTTTAAGGATGAATTGGAATTATCTGACATAAAACAAAAGATGATACTGTCTCAGTATTTCTGAATACGTTTCACCTCCTTTTTCCAGTCTATTTTAAGAGTAAAAAGATGTCTTCAGGAGAAGGCAAGATATTAATGAATAAATGTCCCTTCTGATTACCCTGACTTATAAATGGATTTTCAGTATATTTGGTTTGCTAACAGGAGGAGATTCCCAAATTGTATTAAATAAAGGAAAGATATAGCAAAAAAAGGTTACACACTGGATGTTTAGTCATCAAGGGAATACTATTTTCTTGCCTCTCCAGAGTGTTCTCATTGATAGAGAGACGGCGAGTCGACTGAAGTCTGTGATTAACACTACTTTGATTATCACCAACATACCCTACATCATCATGGCACTGGGTGTGTTCTTCGGTTTGGTTTTTACCTGGCTTGCATGCAAAGGACAGGGATCCATGGATGAGGTGAGAACTGGCTGATGGAACTTCCTCCTTATTGGATAACTTTACCTGAGGAATTCAACTGTACTTCACTGAAGGGCTGTCAGCTGGCTTATTAGGATGAATTCTGGGATTTTGTGCTGGGCATAGTGATTTCATTCTTATTTTACTGTTGGACCAAATGGGAAGCAAAGGAAGTATGTCAAAGAAGGTGGAGGGATAGAATGTACCATCTAGTATTTGGGGAATAGAATCTCTTTGGATATATCCCCTGGGAGTTAACTTTACGTCTTTGAAAACAATAACCTGAAAGAAAAGGAAGAATATATAACAGTTACACATCTGATCTTTGGTGTCAGACTGCCTGAGTTCAAATCCCAGTTCTGCCACTTAACAGCTATACGACCCTAGAAACTGTGCTTCAATTTCTTCATCTGTAAAATGGGATAATAAAAGCCTCCCTTATGAGTTTTTCATGAGGATTAGATGATATAGTAGACATAAAGGACTTGGCCCAGTGTTAGCATATAGTAAGAGCTCAATAAAGGATTAAGTATTATTAAATATGATAAAACAGCTCCAAGATTATACAGCAAGGCGGCCAGGGCCCTGCTTGGAAAGAATCCCTGATGTATCCGAAGATACCTATGATTTAGGTATCACTGCATAATAAATGATTGGAACATGGGCATACTTTCCTTGAAGGCTAGGATAAAGAGTTGGGTTGGCCTCTTCAAGTGACCAGCAGCCCAACCAGGAACCTGAATACCTCCAATGAGCCTTTTCTGTAGAAGCCCTTCTTAAATTTTCTGCGACTTCCTTTTTTACAACAGAGGCCTTTTTTTCCTCCAGTTTCCTCAACTAAGTGTCCGAGGCAAATGTGAAGTAGAAAATAAATAAGTGAAACCATCTGAGTAAAATTAGCTGAATTTCCCTGACTTCCATATTCTTCCATTATTTCTCTTATCCCATGCCAGTCACTTTAGCCTGAATTAGCTGGAGGCAAACTACTTTGCCATTTCTATGTGTGGATCTTCCAGTCTGACTTTGTACAGTCACTGGAATTGTCTTAAGCACAAGTGAAACCTCATGGAAATGTTAATTACTGCTCCTACAATTAACCTTCCTCATATATTCAACAAGCAAGCAATTATTGAGAACTACTATCTCTGAGACACTACTCCTTAGTAGGTTTCAAACCAGGAAGCAGGCAAATTCCATAGAGTCTAAGTTTTATAATCTAGATCAGCACAGAGAAGGATACTGCTCTGGTATTGAGGGTGAGAGTGGTCAGAAAAGGCCTCCTGAAAAGGTTAGGCCTGAATCTTCAAGAACAAGCAGCAGTCCGAGAGGGGGAGGTAAGGGGGATGAGCCACCTTCCTATAGGTCTCTCCTCCTTCCATGACCCCGCTCCTCACCCAAACTTTTCACACTAGGGAGAAGTTTCTGACATGAACACCTAACTTCTTTGTCTTCTCTCTTCTGTGTCTCAGGGAACAGCGGATGAAAGAGCACCCCTCATTCGAACCTAAACATTGCCTTTGCTTGGTGAAGAAACCGTGTGAGCTGTCCTGACCTGGACCATGACATGGGGAAATCCTCCACCTCCTCGCAGGCTTGTTGCCTGTTGAAAGAAGGGAAAAGACACGGCGCTGGCAAGTGATAGGAACATTCTGGCCAGAGGTTAAAGAGCAGGCTGACATGGCTGGCCATTAAGCTTTATAAAATCATGTGGGCTCTGAAATTGTTTTTTTATGTGTCTAGCAAGTATTTAATAAACTCATGTATAGTAATTTTGTTGTTGTTGGGTGCTGGTAGCTCCAGAATTTTGTGACCACTATTGTGGGTAAAATGTCTCTGCATCACTTGTTAATGCTACTTGGTCTAACTTTATTCAGTATGCTTCATTCACCGAACTTTGTGCTCAAAATGCGTATATACCATTTTATGTTGTATTCCATCATTTCACTTGCAAAACAGAAGTAAATAAGAGTTCGGGACCCAGGGTAAAATGGTAGCTTCATCCAGTATATCATTCAAATGCATCTGATTTCTAAAACATTACATATTACATTTTATGCTGATCTTCAGTTCATAATTCCTCCAGGAAAACTCAAGTCTTCCAACTACAATAAAATACTGGGTAGAATCAAATGGGAAAGGGGTTGGGTGGGGCAGTACCCATGAGTTGATAGTGATAAACTTCTAAGGATTTTTAACTTGTACTTTTGTGAACGAAGAGAATGCATAAATAATGTTGGTGAGGATAAGTACAGATATTTCATGTAGAGTAGAATTAAATGCTAGTTATGATGCTTGTGGATAGTTAACTATTTTTTTTTAGTCAAAATGATCGTGCTGTGAAAAGATGCTTCTGAGAGAATGTAATGAGTAACTGATTTTTCTTCCTGAGTCACCCTTGCCAAATATGATAATGTATTAATTAATCTAATATTGAGTGATTATTTGTAAAATTATGAATATGGGAAATCCATTTATCTACAGCCTAAGTTACACATAAGTTTCAGAAAGTCTGATTAGACTAAAGAGACATTTCTTCTGGGAAAGCCTTCTTGGTAATTTTGAAATTCTTTTTACAAGTTCTTTCCTCAGATTCAGTTCTTTCCAGTGTTTTGTAGCTCACAGTCACTCACTGAATAGAAAAACGTGTGCCCTCCACTTCCTGTGACAATCATTTTGCTGACAGAATGATGGATGTTTAAAATATTGCACAAAGTACTTTAAAGAAAGGTCTGTTAGGACCAGAAGCAGAGACACCACTTTTCAAAGGACTTCTTGGTTTCAGCATAACCGAAGGCAGGGAATTGGGAGCCACCATATGTCACAGTGTTCAGAATTCAAGCATATTTAAGGGCATTTTCTTTGATTCTCAAAGTTCACCATTCATTTTGAATTAAGAAGCCTATGCATTTAGCTGACAAAGTGCTTACAGAATTTCTTAACAACTGAACCACTCAAAAGGATTTTGTTTAAAACTAGATTTCAATGTAAGCAAATGAAGAAAAAATATATAGATTTCATTTCCATGGCTTCTTATCCCTGTATTGAGGTAATAAATTGTTTTACTGACAATTTTTCCTTTTTCTACACTAAAACAATATGTGATATGTTTCCCCTCTTGAAGAGGCAATTCATTAAACTCTCAACTTTTCTATAGAATCAAGATAGAAACTTTAGATACTCCAACTCACCAAAATGTAAAAAAACTAACAAAAATATTTGGTCTGCAGTAATGCTAAATATCTAGATTTTTAGAATTTATAAATATTTAACTAGATAATTGGGCATGTCTTATTTATGCATGTACTTATCCATACTAATAAAATGGACATGCTAGTGCATACTTATTGGCTTAGTCCTATTATCAGGATAGAATCATCTGTGAGGATATTTTAAATACTGTAAATGATAACAGTTAATGATACACACATTTAGACTGAGTTACACACTGGCAGGGAGACCAAAAACATATTACTTCCATACTTGTGTCATGATTCTTTTTTTTGGGACAGTCTCACTCTGTCACCCAGGCTGGAGTGCAATGGGGTGATCTCGGCTCACAGCAACCTCTGCCTCCCGGGTTCAAGCAATTCTTCTGCCTCAGCCTCCCAAGTAGCTGGGACTACAGGCACGTGCCACCACGCCCAGCTAAATCTTGTATTTTTAGTGGAGACGGGGTTTCACCATGTTGGCCAGGATGGTCTCGATGTCCTGACCTTGCTAACCACCCGCCTCAGCCTCCCAAAGTGCTGGGATTACAGGTGTCAGCCACCGCCCCTGGCCTGTGTCATGATTCTTAATAGTTACTTGGTTAAAATCACATTTGATGCTATCCTTCTGAAAAGTCTGAGACAGACCTACAAACTACAGTCAAAATTATAGCTTAAGAAGAATGAATGCACCTATTAGGCTTTAAGTTAAAGATAAATTATTTCTCATGCTTATTCTCTTGTGGTGGTTATCTTAGAAAGACCCTCAAAGGCTTTGTGATTGTAAGCACTGTCATGATCACAGAATGCAAGCTTCTGGTACCATGATCCTCAACTTAGGAAGAAACCAAGACAGAGAGCTTAACTCACTTCTCTCAGGGAAAATTAGGAGTTGAGCACAGGACAGGAAATGGGCTTTGCCACTTTAAGCTCCAGGCTTTTCCAACCAGATTTTATTTCTAGATACTTATGTTCTAGAAAGATCACTAATGGTCAAGTGGAACAAGCACTACACGACTAACCCCTATTGGGGTTTTTAACTTAAGGGAGGCTAATTTTTAATTTAAATTGCTTGAGATATGAGTTCTGCAAAAGGTGGTCTGTATCCTTGGCCCTCTGGGCATTATCACTAAATTGCGTGTGCCTGTTAGCGAGAATACTGACCAGAATGCTCTTCATGTAGCTCATACAGTTGGTTCACTTCATGCGGTTCTTGACGTGTTTATTTCTACCCTTAATTCAATGAAATGTTTCACTAATAAAAAACCACTTTATATAAAATTGCACTAGAAGTTATATGTCATTGGATGTCCTGTTGTTTATGGAGCTTCACTGGAAAGATGTTCCTTGACAGAGGCAGCCCTGAGTCACACACTTGGGCCACGTCTGATTTCAGCTTCGTTATAGTGGACGGTTACAATCAGTCGGACAAGTTCCACTCCAAGCAGTCCCACACGCGGCTTTTCTGTCTTGAGTCTTTCTCAAGAGCCCTGGAAGCACCATAGGAGTATCAGGGAGTTAATAACCCAAGGCAACCCTCAACTAAATGGGGCAGGAGTCAGTCAGCTGATAGATGTTTCAATCCTCAGAGGACCAATTCTCAGGCTTTTTCCACATGGGTCCTCAATTAGGGTTCCCCACAGTGGTAACTACTTTCCGTTAGTGTTTCTTTGTTCCCTGTCTTAATCACCCAGCCCTTCAATGCTGCTTCCCAAATCATCCACCTGTCCTAACATCTTACGTCTGCTTATCTTAGGTCTGTTTCCAGGTACACCCAACCAAAATGCAGATAAGTCCACCCAAAAGGCTCAGTAGGATCCAAGAGCTATTGGAGAGGCACTGGGGTTTCTTTTTTTTTCTTTCTTTTCGTTTTTTTTTTTTTTTTTTTTTTTTTTGAGACAGAGTCTTGCTCTGTCGCCCAGGCTGGAGTGCAGTCGTGCAATCATGGCTTACTGCAGCCTCGACCTCTCGGACTCAAGTGATCGTCCTACCTCAGCCTCCCTAGTAGCTGGGACTACAGGTGTGCACCACCACACCTAGGTAATTTTTGTATATTTTGTTGAGACAAGGTTTTGCCATGTTGCCCAGGCTGGTCTTGAACTCCTGGGCTCAAGCAATCTGCCCACCTTAGCCTCCCAAGGGCTGAGGGTTTTGTTTCTAGGGATATTTATCTACAGTACTATCTAGGGTACTAAAGTTATTAGTTCCAAACTTCAGATTACCTTTAAAACCTTTCCCATCCCAATACTGCAACTTATTTTTGAAATCAGCAAATCCAGGAAAGTCTTAAAATATCTAGCTCAGTGTTACAAATGTCATGTATCAAGGACACTTGATCCCTAAGATATATAATTCCTAGGAATCCTAACTCTGCAGCTGGTTTATGTCACAGGGAAGCTCCTTGTACCTATTTCTTCTTACTCAAGGTAGTTAGAGACACCTGGAACTTTGTAACATGCCAAGCCTGATTATTTCAAATCAAGGGGTAAGAAAAATCCAGAAAAAAAAAATTTTTTTAAGCAATAAGGTATGTTAAAACATATATCCATTAGCACTAAGAAAATAGTATAGGATGAGTGGTATAGAATACAAAGTATAAAAACATGTATACATATTAAGCACAAGATAAAGATCCCATTTCCAGTAACTATATTTTTTCATTCAGTCAGGTTTTTATTTTTGAACACTTGTGAGGTATAATTTACATACCATAAAAGTCACCCATTTTAAATGTACAATACAATGATTTTTAATAAATTTACTGAGTTGTGCAGTTTTAGAACATTTCCATAACCTCAATAAAATTCCTCATGCCAGTTTAGAACCACTCAGTGTTGCCAACCCTAGCCCCTGGCAACCACCATCATCTTTCGGTCTTTGTAGATTTGCCTTCTCCAGACATTTTATTTAATTATACAGTATGTGGTATTTGGATCCTGGCTTCTTTCTACATTATACCTAAAAATGTGTTCAACTAATTTCATTAAGCACCCACTTTATGCTAGGCACTTTGAATATAAACTAGGCTGCTGGTTTAAAAGAGATCTGTGGATCTTATGGTCTAGTGTGGAAAACAGTTACCAAATAATCATACAGATAAAATGTAAAATTTCAACTGAGTTTAATGTTTTGGGAACATGACTAGGAGCTGGAGTTAATTAAGCAAAGCAAGGTCTTTCAGACAACGGGAACAGGACATGCTCAAGGGCAAGAGGAAAAGCGTTTACTACAAGTGACTGAGAAAATGGCCGCAGTCCAGAGAGGGATGAATGATGGGAAATAAGGTTGGAGAAAAAGGCAGAGGCCCAATCATGTTGAGTCTCATTAAACCATATTAAAGATTTGGGTATTTTGGTATGTCTTAAGACCAATAGGGAGCTATTGTGTTTTCAATTGGGTTGTGGGAGGAAGGTGGGCAAGTCTGTTTAGAAAGGCCCATTCTAGCTGCAAGATGAAGACTACAATTGAAGAGAATCAACATGGATGCAGGGAGATCAATTAGGAGCTCTTGTGCTTGGTCTCCATTGGCATGCAAGATGGGTCTTCTGGGTCATCAGCTGTCATACACCACCCTTCAGGGTGAATCCACAAAGCTACATAGCATGGGCTAAGGAATGAGCTTCATTGGAGGAAATACAAATTTACAGGGCCAGGAAAAAAGAAGGTACCATCCTCATGTTATCCCATGGAGAGGTGAGCCAAGGCCCACAACGCTGGTTTCAGAAGAGCACGTCCTCCTCCTAGTCTCCCTTTCTATAGGGCAAGCTTGAAGAAGAAGTCTCGTGAATGGGGGAATACACAAGATGCTGAGCAACAGGCAGTTGGATTTGGAGTGCCAATGGTTTACAGTTGTCTGGAAATGCCAGCTGTCCATGGAATGTTAAAAATCTCCACTTCTGTGATGAAGAAGGCGCCAGTCCCATGGGAACCTGAGCTTGGGTGCAGCCTTTTCCCTAGAAGGAGGAAACCCCAGCCACAGCTAACTCATTCTGCAGGCAACCAAGAATGAACTGCCAAGGTCACAGAGAGTCTTGTTCATTGTGCGATGGGGGCTGCTGCAGTAGTCTAGGTGGGGTTTGGTAAACTTCTCTAAAGGGCCATACAGAAAATAGTTTTGCTTTGCAAGCCAGGTGCCCTGTCACAACTATTCAATTCTGCTCTTGCAGCATGAAAGCAACTGTAGACAATGCATAAATGATGTCTCTATGTTCCAACAAAAGTGTATTTTACAAAAATCGGCAGTGGGCTGGATTTGGCCCCTGTATCTCAGGCTCCCTTGAAGACTCTCTGCTCTCTTCTTAATAATAGTGCTCAGCTACAACCTCTTCTCACTTGATACTCTCTCTCTGACAATCCCATTTACTTCCCAGACTTCAATTACAACCCAAACACAGGTTAGGTTTTGTTCTGAATTGTGCATTTTTCATGTAATTTTTTTTTTCACCTCCAAGGATGAACACTCCACATGTAATTTATCTTTGAGGTCTTTCTTTTCACAACACAGGTTGGGCTGCGTTTGGGTTGTAAATGAAGTCTGGGAAGTAAATGGGTTTTACTCTTCAGCTTCAGCCTCACATATCCAGATACCTGCTGGATATCCTTAGCCAGGTTGCCTCAAATGCAGTAAGTATAGGAACTCATTTTTCTTTTCTTCCCAAATTCCCATTACTAGAAAATGGCATCACAATCGTATCTCACTGTACAGCCAGAAATCAGGGACTCATGCTAGACTCCTCCTTTCCTTCCCCTCCACATATAATCAATTAAGCAATCACCCATCAGTCTTCATTCCTGCTGTCCTCACCTGCATATCTGCACTCTCACCAGGAGTCCTGCAATAATCTCTATTAG
This sequence comes from Colobus angolensis palliatus, assembly GCF_000951035.1. Lineage (NCBI taxonomy): Eukaryota > Metazoa > Chordata > Mammalia > Primates > Cercopithecidae > Colobus > Colobus angolensis. The sequence continues at coordinate 7,517,561 of NW_012120710.1, read as the reverse complement.
CGTTACTTAGGTTTTGTGTGTGTGTGTTTTGTTTTTTGAGACGGAGTCTGTCATCAGGCTGCAGCGGCACAATCTCAGCTCACTGCAACCTCCGCCTCCCGAGTTCAAGCGATTCTCCTACCTCAGCCTCCCAAGTAGCTGGGACTACAGGCACATGCCACCATGCCCGGCTAATTTTTTGTTTTTTTAGTAGAGATGGGGTTTCACCATATTAGCCAGCATTACTTAGTTTTTTAAATAAGTAACCCTTTTACATTTTCAGAATGCATAAAACGGGTTTAGGGTAAAAGTCTTCCTTCACCCATTTCCTAGCCACCCAATACATCTTTCCAGATGCAACCAATATTATTTGGTTTTTCAAATGTTTTTTTCCAGGAATACTTTGTACAAATCATGTGCATTTATATATTCTAGCCCTTTTTTAAAAAACCCAAATTGTAGCATACATAGTGTTCTGAATTGTGCATTTTTCATGTAATTTTTTTTCAACTCCAAGGATGAACATTCCCCATGTAATTTATCTTTGAGGTCTTTCTTTTCAGTACACAAAGGGCTTTTTTGTTCCTAGTTCATAGCGGAATAGTATTCCTTTGTATAAAAGCAACAATTTATTTAACCAAACCCTGGTTTGTTTCCAATCATTATTATAGATAGTGTTGTAATGATTTACCTTGTATTCCATTATTTTGCCAAATCATTTATAAGATAAATTCCTAGAAGTAGCATTGCTGGGTCAAACAACATTAGTAATTTTGATAAGTACAAAGCCTTTTTGTTATTGTTTGTTTTCATTTTTATTAAAGTTATACATATAAGCACATAGATTTAACAATCAAACAATTCTTCAGTTGTTATTTTTTAAAAAGATAGGAAAAGCAGACACTACTCTCAGAGTGCTTGCAGGCACCTGTTTTAGCCTTTAAAAAATTTTTTTTTTATTTTACCCCCTTGTCTCTAGATGATATGCTGCTTGGTGAATTTTGTTTCCGCGTTACCCACTGACTCCCCACCATGGAGGATGAGGGTTTAGCTCTTTTCTATGCACACAAATATTCTTTTCATTCCCCCATCTTTCCAATATAGTTATGCCATAATTTTGTCCAGCTCAATATTCAATTCACATTATTGGGATTATGTGGAAACTGCACAATTGAGCCATGTAGTAACCTTTCAACACTTTTCCTTTCTCATCTAATATTGTTTAATTGTCCCACTGGCTTAGTTTTCATGTATTTATCACCAATTTAACCCCAACCTTGTTGCTGATTGTCTAAATCGCTCTCAAATTGCTCATCCTTTTGAAGTAGCCTTCCCCAGAATCAGACTTGCTACAGTCTGGACTGATTGTTCTCCAAGTCAGCCTGGGGGATTCCTGACATCTGTGCTGGAGCTCCAAATGTCTTCCTCTTTCAGCCTTGGTTCCATCTTGGTGGCAAACATCCTCTGGTAGCTAACTGCCTACAAAATAGGAGGTGTTTTATTTTCTTAAAGGTTTTTTTTTGTTTTGTTTTGTTTTGTCCAAAAATGCTGTTAGTCTCCCTTCACAGCTGATCTACAACTTGGCTGGGAATAGAATTGTAGCTGGAAACAATTTGTATTCAGAAATTCAAAGGCGTTTCTTGACTGCCTTCTAGCTAGTGTTACCATTGAGAAGTCTGATGCCATTCTGATTCTTGTTTTTTTGTGTGTGACCTCTTTTACTCTCTGGAAACTTCTTTGCCATCATGGTTCTGTTATTTTGGAATGTGCCTTAGTGTGAGTCTATTTTCATTAATTGTAATGAGCATTTGGTGAACCATTTTCAAACCAGCAATGTCTTTCAATTATGATAAATTTTCTGGAATTATTTAATAATTTCCTCATCTGTGCTGCATTCTTGAATAGTCACAAGTATACTATTTTCTTTTTGAGACGTCTCACTCTGTCACCCAAGCTGGAGTGCAGTGGCGTGATCTCTGCTCACTGCAGCATCAACCTCTGGGGCTACAGGTGTCTGCCACATCTGGCTAATTTGGTCTTTTTTTTTTTTTTTGTAGCGATGGGGTCTCTCTATATTGCCCAGGCTGGTCTCAATCTCCCCAGCTTAGCGACCCTCCTGCCCTGTCCCCCCAAAGTGCTGGGATTACAAGTATGAGCCACTGCACTTGGCCCACAAGTGTACTATTAACTTAATATCTGGTTTTCCCTCACTCAACAGTAAGTTCTCAAAGGCACAAACCATACCTTTTCTGTTTAGCGCTCAGAATAGTGCCAAGTACATAGTAGGACTCAATAAACTCTGAATGAACAAATAACAGGAATAATAGGAATAATCTTGAAAGACTTTAAAGGACAGATTTTTCTCTATACTCTTTCTGATGTGCATAATATAACAGTGTGTGTGATAGACAACTTTTTGAACTAGTCCTTTAGTTTTATTTTTTCTTCAACTTTCCATCCTTGGTCTTTTTGTTTTACTTTCTGAGAGATTTCTTCACCTTTATCTTCCAACACCTCTACTGGGTTTTTCATTTCCGGTAATAGCTTTAAAATTCCTACAGCTCTCTTTTGTTCTGCTAAGAATACCTTTCTTTGAAAATAATAACATCCTGATATTATTTCATGGTTACAATATCTCTTGCTATCTCTCTGTGGATACTTTTTTAAAGTATTTTAAAAAGACACACTTTTTAAAAGTTTCATTCTCCTTGCAGTTAGTTTCCTGCAAGCTGCTTTTGCTGCACTATTTGTTTTGATCTCTATACTTTGTGTTAAAGCCTTTCCTCAGCTTGGCAATCCTTGCTGGTCTACTCATATTTAAGAGTGGAACTTAAAAGCTGAATGGAAGTTCTGTGTGTCTTAGTGAGGCTTGCGAAGTGTGAGCTTTATTATAAAGCAGGATTTCTCAAACTCTGTAATAGTGATATTTGGGGCCAGGTAATTTTTTGTTTGGGGAGGAAGGGAGTCTGTCCTAGAGTATTTTGCAGCATCTTCAACTTCTACCCAATAGATGCCTGTAGGATCTTCCACTCTTAAATATGAGTAGACCAGCAAGGATTACCAAGCTGAGGAAAGTCTTTAACACAAAGTATAGAGATCAAAACAAATAGCGCAGCAAAAGCAGCTTGGAGGAAACTTAACTGCAAGGAGAATGAAGCTTTTAAATTAAAAGTTTGGTTGCAACAACCAAAACTGTCTGTAGACACTGCCACCTGTGCCGGGGGTGGGAGGAGTAGAAGTCAAAATTGGCACCAGTTGAGGACCACTGCTATAATGTGATGTGGCTAAATCATTTATTTAGAGATTTCTGATGTCAGATGACTGTCTTTTCTCTGATACTGGTCATTTTACCCATAGAAGATTCTCCTATACCTTCCTGGAGGGTAAAGGGTTGGCTGCCAATGCTCTGGGAGCAGTAGGGGAAGGCACGCATTTCCACTCAGTCTTCCAGCATTCAGTAGGGCACTACCCACTCTCAATAATGTCTGGTGCTCCCAAGTCCAGAGACACTACTATTTTATTTTTTTTGACATTGGCGGGGGGCAGGGGAGAGTCCCCACTGTGTTGCCCAGGCTGGCTGAACTCCTGGGCTCAAGCAATCCTCCCACATCAGCTGTCCGAGTAGATGTGACTATAGGCTGGCGCCACTGTGCCTGGCAAATAATACTATTTTAATCTCTGTAGAGAAGAATCCTCCATTATTTTTCTAGAGTGGGGAAGAAGCATTCACTTGGCTGCACAAGGTCAGAAGAGGATTCTGGGAGCTCTAACTGCTTCTTAAATAGACTTTCAACCAGTTCCTCTCATTTTATCTTCCCTTTACCCCAACTGATGAAGATACATGATATCTCCAATTTCTGAGCTTCTGGCAGATTCCATAAATTAATCTTTGGTTTTTCTTTCTGCTAGATTAGGGGGGTTGTTTGTTTTTTTAAGGTAAGCTAAGTACTTAACCATTAGACTATGTGCTAACTCAGGGGTGCCCAATCTTTTGGCTTCCCCGGGCCACACTGGAAGAATTGCCTTGGGCCACACATAAAATACACTAACACTAACAATAGCTGATGAGCTTTAAAAAATTCGCCAAAAAACCTCACAATGTTTCAATACAGTTTATGAATTTGTGTTGGGTTGCATTGAAAGCCATCCTGAGCCACGAGCCACATGTGGCCTGTGGGCTGCAGGCTGGACAAGCTGGTGGTAAATCAAAGCTCCTTAACATGCTAAGGAAGGTCTTACAAGATCTGGTTTCCACCTCTCTGTCATTCATTCATTATTTATTTCCCCCTGTTATATGCCAGACACGTGTGCAGGGCATGGAACAAGAGGGACACGGTTCTTGCATTTATGGAATATATATTATTGTGAGTAAAAATTAGATTGATAAATTATCTGTGACAAACAGTGAAAGAAAGCAGTGCATTGGGTATGAAAGCATACTTAGTTTGCAGGAGTCAGACACTGGTCACCATTCACCAACTTGCCCAAGCCAGAAAGCAGGAAGTTGTCCTTGAATCCTTACTCCCCACGTCCAAATACTACAAGTCTTATATATGCTATTTCTTAAGTATCTCTCAAATTTATTCTCATAATTCCACTGCCAGATATAATCCAAGTCATCATCATCTCTTACCTGTGCAACTACAACAGACTCCTAAAAGTTCTACCTTCCTGAGGCATGCTGGCTCCTTCCAATCCATTCTCCTCATGGCAGCCAGAGGGATCTTCTAAAAATAAAATTCTAGTCATACTAGTCCTCTTCCTAAAACCCCTTAAAGGTTTGCCATTACCCTCAAGAAATAGTCTGAAATTCTTACCATAATTTACAAGGCAATATAATATAATGGTAATTTTTACAAATTGGGACTCTGGAGTGGAGAAACATGAGTTCAAAACTAGACTCCAGAACCTACCTGCAAGGTGACTTTGGGCAAGCTGCTTAACAACTCCAAACCTCAATCCTCTCATCTCACCTGCAAAATATAGTTACAGAATCTCCTCTATTGAGTTATTCTGAGGATTAAATGATATTACAAGTAAGATGGAGGGGGACCACTCTTCCCCTCTTTTTCAGTGCTCTCCTTAGAGCTGTGGTTAGGAGTACTGACTCTGGACACAGCCTGACCCTCTGGTACCTGTTTCCTCTTTTATAAACTGGGGATAGCAGGAACCAACCTCACAAGATAGCTGAGGATTACATTATGTAAAATGTCTAGAAGAGTGCCTGGCACAGAGTAAACGCAACGTGTTTGCTACAATTCCATTCTCTTTCATTTCTTCCAACGTGCACCCTCTTTACTTCTTCTGCTCCGCGTACTCATCCTTCAGCACTGGGTTCAAATACCACCTCCTCGTGGGTGGTGGTGGGTTCTCAAACCCAGCCCAGCTGCCCGACCTCCCAGGTCCACTCTTTGATGGGGCAGCAACTTCAACCCTACCACATGCAAATTCTAGCTGTCTACCGCGTATCCCTACAGTAACAACTTCAGCCTCTGCAAATCTTTCCCAAAGAACCTCCCTACGGCAGGCAGTTTTTAAAGGACTCCCAGGAGGCACACCCTCGCCAGCGTCCCAGCATTTTACCTTAACAGTGATGCCCCACATCTTGTGAACCCCACCGGAAGTGAGCCGGCTGGGGGCGTTCCTTCACAACCACCCGGCTCCTACGCCCTTGGCGCCTTCCGGCCTCTTAGGCTAGGCCAGAAAGGAGGCGGAACTTGGTGATCTGACTGGCGGTTTCCCGGCCGGACTGAGAAGAGGAGCGCGCTGCGCGTCGCGGGAGTAATCTCCTTGGTCTCCTGCTCTCGCGACATGGCCTTCAATTTTGGGGCTCCCTCGGGCACCTCCGGTACCGCTGCAGCCACCGCGGCCCCCGCGGGTGAGTGATCCCCCTGGACCTTTACCCGGGAAGGAGGGGAAGGGTCTGGTCCGCCCCCTCTGTCCGAGACTCTCCGATCTGGGTATCCTGGGATCTCCCGCCGACGCGGAGACTTTAGAGGCATTGGGAAAGGGCGGGCGGCCGCAAAGTGGGCCGAGGCGGCTCCCGAAGAGGCCGCGGGGGTACTCGAGGTCCCACTAGAAGCTCGCGCGCCGCGCGTGAGTTTCCACAGGGCCCTGGCTTCAGTGGTTCGTTTCCCGCCACCGGGGAGTCCTACTCAGAGAAATTGGAGGTTGCTCCCCTCTCACCTTCCCCGAGAGCCTCCCTCCCTCCCCTCTGCACCTCAGCCTCCCGGATAGGCGGGAACGCTTGCGTGGTTCCCGCTGCCAGCGAGGATAGGGCTGGGGATCCACCGGCACTGCCCATTGACTCCCTTAGTTCCAGCCCCGGCCCCTTGTGGTCCTCACTATGGGGCTTATCCGTCGTGCTTCTTCCATCTGCCCCACCCCACCCCCACTCTGCTTTCTTAAACTGTTTGGAGCAAAACCAGGTTTGTTCACTTCTGTGAAACCTCCTGTTGAGTCTTGTAATCCTTACCTTGCTTTCTTTTCTTTTTCCCTCTCCCCCTTTTTAAAATTTTGTTTCTTTGCCTACACGCCTATCAGGATTTGGTGGGCTTGAGACTGCCAACTCCACCGCCAGTGGGTTTAATTTTGGGGGTTTCGGATTAACTGCTAATCCTGCAGTGAACTTTAATATTGGGAATTTCGGTGTTTCTACTACCTCGGCGACTCCGTTCAATTTTGGTAACAGTCTGGCAAGTGCAGGTAGATACTGCGGGTTGTATGTGTAACAAGTGTTGGGAGCTGGAGTCCAAGAATATTGTGGTTCCTGGAGTTTGGGAAGGAACTGTTACTTGTTTAATAAGGAAAGGAAATTTGTTTCCTTATCTCAAATCAAAAATATTTGTATCAAGTTTTTAGTGCCTTTTGTGGTTTAGGAAAGTTTTGCAAGTTATATTCCTTTATTAAATGTGCACTTATCTTCCAAATGATAAGCATTTGGATTATAATTTTGAATAGAATATATCTATAGAATTATTAGATAAGACTTCCAAAGTATAAACTCACCACCAGTCAAGCCCATCCTGGGATTCTTGGACTCCTGCAGTCATTTTTCATTTTTTCTGCATCTTTCATTGAGATTTCATTTTATTGTCCTTCTGTTTCCAAAGAGAAACAAGTCTTATACGAACAGCAGTAACCTGTTTTGTTTTTTAACTTGTGTTATAATGATAATAATGTATTTCTTTGGTCAGCTCAGCAGATTAGGATACTATAAGGTATGTAATTTCTGTAAGATATGTAATTATAGAAAGAATCCCCAATTCTTTTCTGGAATTTTGGGAAAAGCTCAAAGAGAGCAGTTTAATTTTATGGCATATAGCCCCGAATTCTAAAAGGTAGGCTAGATGTCTTTGCATTCAAAAAGATAATTATGAGGATTTTCTTATGCATGTGGGTTGTTTGAAGCTCATTAAAAATTTTGCAAGACGCAATAGTGATATTATGTATGCATTTAAAATAGGTTTATGTGTACTTTACATAGTGACACTGTAGAAAAAAAATCTTGTTCTTCAGCTGCTCGTATATGAATTTATCGTCCATAGTCTCTTACATTATGCCTCTTATGCCCGTGCCAATTATATGCATTTGATAAACATTATTTACTCCCTAAACCTTACTTGGGAAGTTTGGTATTTTATTCATTCACTTGTAACTGCAATGTGATTATCACCCTAGCATCTGAGTTGAAAACAGAAGAATATTTGAAAACTTCAAAGACGAGATGATCCATTTTAATTAAGATGTGTTCGAAGTGATCACATATCACTGTCCTTTGGTGTGTTTGCTTTTCCTCGTTTGCTTAAAATTGGCACTGGGTAAAACAGAAATCTTACTTTGAAATTTGTGTTTCTGAATAAAGCCACCCAGCTCATAATTCAGCAACAATAAATAAACTTGTTGGTGTTTGCTTGATTTTATGTTCATTTGGAGTTATCACTGTTAAGTTTTGAGTTACGATAATGTAACATGTTTTAACTACTTTTGTATGTGTTAACCTTCAGCAGAGGGCTGATAGATGTTCTTGTTTACTTTGTATTTTGTATACTTGTAGACCTGCTATTACTAAAACATTTTTGATATTGTGGAGCATGATGAGAAACTGACTAGTGTTTATTGTGTAGCCAATTCAGATTATATCATAGTTATTCTGTGGAAGTGAAAAGTAATGAAAAGAGATTACAACAGTGCTTAGTACTTTAGGTGATTTTTATGAAAATGTTTACAGTTTGCAGTACTGCAATAGAACCTACAAGTAAATAGAGTATTTAGTTGTGCCTGCATGCAACATGCAGCTTACTCGAGTAGTTTTCCAAATCAGAATGAGGTGATTAATATAAAATGGTTGCATTTTTTTCTTCTTGTATTTTCTGTATTGCAATATTGATGAATCTGTGTTGTATACCAGAAATACATGAAATTGAAGGTAGATTCCAAAAAACCTGCAATATAATTTGACACTAATGGTTCAAACATTTGTCTTGAAAGGCTTTTTGATACCCTTGGTAATCAGCTGAAGACTGACAATAAGTTACAAAAATAATAAAACAATTTTAGATTGGCTAGCATTCCATTTATCTGTCAAATCTCTTCCTTCAAGAAACACATTCTTGTTGTATGGAGGTAAGTGTATTGGTGTGCTTCCTTTGAAAAGTTACTTAGTCTTGACAGAGACTTTATATATAACTCTTGACAGAGTTAATCTTGACATAAATTCACCAAAACCAAGGTTGCAAACTGGCAACGAGTCTGCTAATGTGATATGTTTGGCACACTATTTTCAAAACATTTGAATTCCTTGCATAAAAAAAAGTAGTTGAATTAGGGTTTAAAAACCCATACATTTTACATAGAAAATCCAGATTTCCTGTTTCTCTTGGGGTAAAAAATGGAAATATGTGACACTACTAAACTACGTTTCTTGTATCTGCTGGAATTTAGGAACTGCTGATCTAAAGCTATTCATTTTAAACAGTTCCACCTGTCAGTAAACACATAGTCTACTTTAGTCTTTACTGTTATCAGTCTAAATCTTCTAGCCATATGAATTTGCAACATATCCTCTAAAAGTACATACATAGTTGTTTTAGAATTATGGCAATAGGCTTAATGTGTTTTCTCATCTGTAACTGTTAACCACCCCTTTAATTGAAGGGTATATATTACATTGTGATATTTCTATTTTAAATGCTTAGTTCATTTCTTGTAACATTTTGACTTCTCGATTGGTAGTATAGTTTTCTAAAAAATTGATCTTGGAAGTAGAGAAAGGAAAAATTAGATCAATATATTTTGATTTTATATGAGCAATTACTTATAATTTTAAAAAGTTGCCTTTATATATACAAAAGATTGTTCCTTTCTATATTTGTTCTTTTTTAATTAGGTGGGTTTGGAGGATTTGGGACAACATCTACAACTGCAGGTTCTGCATTCAGCTTTTCTGCCCCCACTAACACAGGCACTACTGGTAAGAGGCCATCTTAAGTCATTTGTAGAAGTAAATGAAGTAGAGGTCTTTTTTTTTTTTTTTTTTAACTTACGAAGTTCCAATTTTTCATTCAAAGGACTCTTCGGTGGTACTCAGAACAAAGGTTTTGGATTTGGTACTGGTTTTGGCACAACAACGGGAACTAATACTGGTTTAGGTACCGGTTTGGGAACTGGACTGGGATTTGGAGGATTTAATACACAACAGCAGCAGCAGCAAACTAGTAAGTATGAGGTTTTCAGCTTCAAATAAAAAACTGTGACAATGCTAGCTGACATTATTGAGTGCATTCAAAATACTTTAGTGGACTTTTTATAAGAATTATTCATATGTTCCAAAAGATTTGGAATGTTGCTTTTCATGTTTGTATATGATAGCAGCTGAGGAGAACACTGATTGGCACAGTTAGGATTATAAAGTTCCTGTGTTTAGGATCATTCCATTTAAATTTTTTGTTGTTAAAAATAACAAATAGAGAAACCGCACAAAAGTACAGCTTAATAAATTATATATAAGTTTACAAAGATTAACAGCCTTGTAACCACTGCCCATGTCAGGACATGGTCCCTGGCCAGCTAGTTCAGAAGCCTACCACGTTTCCCTCCCAATCGCTTCCCCATCAGAGGACCTGCAGTCTTGGCTTTTATGGTGATCATTTCCTTACTTTATAGTGTTGTCATTCAAGTATGTAAACAGTATTTAGTTTTGCCTGTCTTAAATCTCTATAGGCTCTTCTTTTATCTCTCTTTTTAATTTATTTTTATTTTTATTTTTGGAGACAGAGTCTCGCTCTGTCGCCCAGGCTGGAGTGCTGTGGCACGATCTCGGCTCACTGCAACCTCCACCTCCCATGTTCAAGCGATTCTTCGGCCTCACCCTCCTGAGTATCTGGGACTACAGGCCCAGCTAATTTTTGTATTTTTAGTAGAGATGGAGTTTCACCATATTGGCCAGGCTGGTCCTGAACTCCTGATCTCGCAGTCTCCCCGCCTTGGCCTCCCAAAGTGCTGGGATTACAGGCGTGTGCCACTGTGCCCGGGCTCTCTTTTTTTATTTTTTAATTTGTTGAAAAAAACAGATCGTTTATCCTAGAGAGTTTTTTAGTCAAGACTTTTCTGATTGCACACCTATGGTATAGTTTAACACATTCCTTTGTTCTCTGTATTTCTTGATGATTGGGTTAGATCTGGGGCATACATATATATATTTTGTTGTTTTGTTGTTTGTTTGTGAGACTATTTCATAGGCATATTTTTTATCAGAAGACATAGTATCTTTTTTTGAGTGATCAGCCATTGGTGATGGCTAATCAGCCATTGAGCCATTGGTGATCATTACCTAGATCCATTAATTCATTGGGGGTTACAGATAGTGCCATTTCACCTGGATTCATTTATTTGTTGAAATACTTCTATGAGGAGAAACTTGACTTCATCTGTTTGGTTGATTCTTTCTCTTTATTACTGGTTTTCAGAATAAACAGTTGGTGGTCTAGCATTCTCCAAAGATTACCAATTTTTTTTTTAATGTCAGAAACTGCAGCCTTTAAACTAGTTGCTTTTTTTTTTCTTTTTTTTTTGAGACGGAGTCTTGCTCTGCCACCCAGGCTGGAGTGCAGTGGCCGGATTTCAGCTCACTGCAAGCTCCGCCTCCCAGGTTTACGCCATTCTCCTGCCTCAGCCTCCCGAGTAGCTGGGACTACAAGTGCCCGCCACCTCGCCCGGCTGATTTTTTGTATTTTTTTAATAGAGACGGGGTTTACACCTTTTTCGCCAGGATGGTCTCGATCTCCTGACCTTGTGATCCGCCCGTCTCGGCCTCCCAAAGTGCTGGGATTACAGGCTTGAGCCACTGCGCCCGGCCTAAACTAGTTGCTATTTTTTAATCCATTGCAGTTACCATTCTTATTGATGCTTAAATTGTTACATCTTTGGCCAGTGCAAGCCTTTTCAAGTTGGCTCCCAAGTCCCTTTGACACAGTCTGGTTATTAGTCTTTGATGGCTTCCTTACTAACCATCCATACTAGCTGGTATGGCAGTAGGTTCCAGGGGTTGTTCTGTATGGATTAACTTATCCTCACAAGAACCCTGTGAAATAATACTTTTATCATCCCCATTTTATGGGTGAAGAGAGGAAAGTGAGAGATTGTGAATTACCTGTATACCTCTGAATTTACAGGGACGGAAATTCAACTACTCCTTCTAGTGCTGTTTTCACTTTTCCAATCTGATGCCTCTTAAAATTACTTTTGTTTCATTTTGCTTAAGTAACTTGATTGACTAGTTAAAATTCATCCTACTCAGTCATTGAAGATTAGTTATTAACTTATTAAACATGAATTTCAAGGATTGCCTAACATTAGGATGAAGATAATAGAATAGCATTCTCAGAACTATTCTTTCAATTATTTCCAGTCATTAATCTTTTCTAGAATCCTGCAAAAATACAAAATTCGATGAAATATTTAAGTGGTTAAGGAAAGGACAGCAAAAATGAAGTGTTTCCTTTGTTTCTTGAAATAGTCTCTCCAACTATGAGTAACTGTAGTTCCATTTACTTTTTTTAGGAAAATGGGAATTTGAATCTGGTGCTGTTTTAAAAATGGAAGGGGCTTATTTTGTTATGTAATAGCCATTTATTGTATGTATTGTATGTCAGGCATTAGGTGTACAAGGTTGAAGACCACAATCCCTGCTCATAGTCAAGGAGATTCTAGGGTATCCACACAGAGGAAATAACATGGCATGGTTTATGGCAGAGTATAATGCATTTGGGACCAGTAACTAGATCAGTGCAGTTTTAATGCATAAATGACCTCAGGGTCAGTGGTGAGAGTTAGAGAGATAGATATGAATTGGATTATTAGCGTACCCTATATGTTTTACTAAGGAGCTGTCCTTTAAGCAATTCTAAACCATTATAGGATTTAAGCTAGACAGGAAAATAATCAGATTTTTACAAGTATCTCTTAGAGAAATACAAAGATAGATTATAGGTGGGTTGGAATGGAGGCAGAGATATGGGTTCTGAAGCTGTTGCCAAAATCTAAGCAAGAAATAGTGAAGACCTGAATTAAGGCAGTGACAGTTAAGAGGGGAGAGAAAAAACAGGATGTGAATTTGAGCGAGATTTAACTTGCAGAATCAATAAAAGCGAATGACTGGATAAAGGCATCTTGGGCTTCTGGATGGCATAACTGAAGGATCCCTTGCTCTTCATTAAGATCCAGAATACTAAAGCAAGAGCAGGTGTTTGTGAGTAATGAGTTTGAGGAGTCCCCTGGGTAATTGTATATATTTATGAAAGCCATCAGAACATAAGTAGTATTTAAAGTGGTAGATATGGATGATGTCATTTAGAAGACCTGATTCCAGACTAAGAGGAGAATACTAAAACAAAACTCTTAGAAACACTGACCACTTAAATGCCGCCATCTGCTACCCCCAAGCCAAGTAGGTTATTGACCATAAAATACTGAGCAGCATTGTTAGGATCACTGCTTGTCCTATCTCATTATAGAGATGCCCGTCCATGTATTCCTCATACTCATTAGCTCCCTTTTACTAATCACAGCTATACTCATCTCAATTGGCAATACTTGTGAATCAAGGGGAAAAGTCACATTTAGCTTTTCTGACAACCGCCAGAAGTCCTTTCCACGCCAAAGCATTGATTATATAGGATCCTTCAAAAGACTGTTGGATCTTTCGACAACTGATACTTCCTGCTCTGTTAGCTCTTTCTATCTTCACTGTTCTAACTAGCTTAGATTCCATGGCCTTCCATTTTCTGTATCTCTTGCCAATATGCCAAACTTCCTTGTTTTTGTCACATTTGCCTGAAAAAACCCCAAGCCTTTATAAGCCCAACTGTCTATCTAGATAGTGCTTGAGAAAAATCACACGTTATGGAAGAGGGGATAATATCTCTCTAAATTCTTGATCACCAACCTCAGGTCTCAATGTTGCCTGGTAATCCTGTGAAATTTCTACTTTCAGCTTATTCTCCCGCTTTCTATAGCAGTAATTTTAAACCTTTATTCTCTTCAAATCTCAAATTTATCTGTTCTTACTTTTAGCAGATGGCCTTGACTGCTGCTTCAAAGACAAAATAGGGCTGAGCACAGTGGCTCACGTCTGTGATCCCAGCATTTTGGGAGGCTGAGGTGGGCGGATCACCTGAGGTCAGAGACCAGCCTGGCCAACATGGTGAAACCCATCTTCACTAAAAATACAAAAATTATCCAGACATGATAGTGAACACTTGTAGTCCCAGTTACTTGGGAGGCTGAGACACGAGAATTGCTTGAAACCCGGTAGGCAGAGGTTGCAGTAAGCTGAGATTGTGTCACTGAACCTCCAACTTGGGTGACAGAGCAAGACTCTGTCTCACAAAAAAAAAACACACGAAAAAACAAAGAGAAAATAGAATTCCTTATTGCAATTCCTTCACCTTTCCTCCACCAAATCTATTTCTTTTTCTCCCTCTATCCGCATTTTCCTCTTTTTACCTTACTCAGGATCTCATAACCTCCTGCCTTCTCAGGGTGCGTGTGCTGTTGATTATTCTAGCTGCACTCCCTCCCCTAGTCTTCACCTTCTCATCTACATATAAATAACTATAAATAACTAAAGTTTATTTTTTCTTGAAACATTAATAACAACAGAAAAACTACTTTAATCTCACATTCACTTCAGCTACCACTCTCCTCCCCGTCACAAACTATTTGCCAGTCTGGTTTCTGTTTCTTTATTTTATCAAGTAAGTTAAGGTCATCAGTCATCTCAATAAATCCAGTGAACACTTACTGTTCTTTAATTATGAAGAATGCTAACAAAGAAAAAAAGAATAGTGATGTGAACCCTACCAGCTGGAGTCATCAAAAGTCAGAATTTGCCACATTTGTTCTTGTCTCCTTTTTCCTTTTTTTTAAAATCACTGACATATTGGAGAGCAAATCCCAAGCATGTCATTTCGTGCTTTACTATACTTCTCTCTTTAAAAATGTGTACCTCATTCCAACCCACAATAATTCCTTGGTGCTATCTAATACCCCATCTATAATCGGAGTTCCCTATGTCTCAAAAGTGTTTTCTTATTTGGTTTGTTTGAATCATGATCCAAACATGGACCACACATTCATTTTCTTGTCATGTCCCTTAAGTTCTTTTTAGTGTAGAGAATTCCTCATTCTGTTTTTTTCCCTCATAAATTTTCCAGTTATCTTGTTAAATGTCCCCCATTCTGTATTTTTCTTCTGCTTCCTTGTAATGTTATTTAACTTTATCTCTCATAATTGTGGTAAATAAAGTTTGCTTTAGGGACTTGATTTTGCTTTTTTGGTAAGAACATTTTGCAAGTGATGCTGTGTGCTTCATATCATATCACATTGAAAGACTTATCTCACTTATGGTGATGCTAAGATTGATCAGTAGGTTCAGATGGTGACAGCGTATTTTTATCTTACTACTTTTAACCTAATGGTTTCATTCCTTGATGATCATTGCCTCAATCAGTTATCTTATTAGGGGTTGCAAAATGGTGATTTTCTAATTTCCTCCCTATCACACTGAAATTTCTTCTGTAAAAGGAACTTTTTCTTCATCCTCCAAGACTGCTCGATCACACTGATACACAATTTATATAGTAAAGGCAGGATAATTTTCTTTTTAATGGACAATTTTTGTAAAAAGGAGTTTGTGGCCTCATTATTTCTTATGGTATGCAAGGAGTTAGGATTTTTAAAAAATTTGATCTTATACTTGATAAAATTACCATTTTGAATGCATGGGCTTTAATACATATGTTTCAGTTAGTTGCATTTGGCCAATGAGAGACCTTAACTTCTGTGACACTAGTCTAGTTTTTTCCTACCTCATTGTTAGTCCTCCTTATTGGTTTTGTTCACTCATCTTCTTCTCTCTGTCTCTACAGAGATGTTGCACATGTTGCTTGCCTTTACCTCTACCCCATGGCTTAGCTGACTCCTTCCTTTAGGCCCTAACTGAAGTGCTAATGGAACTGTCTTCTCTTGACCCCTCTCTCAGGCTTGATCAGGTCCCTTATTTAGTACTCCCAGAACCTCTGTACTTCTCTGAAGGACTTATCACAATTGTTAATATTTGTTTGATGTGTTCAGTTTGTTTAATGCACCTTGTCTACCTTGTTTATCACTGTATCTTTAGCATTTAGCTCTGAGCACTTAGTAGGTACTCAGTAAATATTTGTTGTATGAATTAATAGTGAGTGAATGAATGAATGTGTTTATGTATATAAAAAACCAAGAAAGACTGTATTGTCAGGAAATTTAAGGGAGAAGGGCTTTCAAGGAGGATGTGTATTCAACAGAAGGTGAAGATTTTCTTTGGGGCCCAAAGAAATAATCAACAGCAAGAGGGCTCTGAGAAGGCAGCAAGGTATAAGAAGTCTAATATTATTCTGTCTTGAAAAGAGTATTGGATTTTGTAATTTCAGTTCATCAGTGCCCTCCAGCTGGTGAACTTTAAGTAAACTGGTACAGTCATAATTCAGTGTGAAGTGTAAAATGAGAGGCTGACTACATATGTCTCAGTATAGAGATCACAGTTGATTCATGTCATTTAAAAGTTGAGGAAGATAAAGCCTAGGAATTTCTTGCTAAAGGATAGAAAGTGACCTTATAATAAACCAGGATTCAGGTGTTCTGAGTTCTAGTCCAGTTCTTGCCAACGTTTATGTATACTCATTTGGGAATTAATACTTTTCTGGAGAGTAAAAGAGCCTCTCTCTAGCCCTGTAGAAACTCCAAGGACCTTGTGGTACTTTCAATGTTTAGAGCTGAAAGAGAACTTAAATAATATCTAATACAGTGTTTTAAAACTCAGGTCATTTTGGTATTCACGTTTTCTCCTTATCTGTATACCATTTGTATTACTATTTAAGAATTTTTTTTAAATCAGTTTACTTTGAAACACTAAATACAGTTATTTTAAAGTAAAATTTATTGCTGCTATAAGTGGAAAACTAGTTATCATTTGCTCTAAGGAAAAGGTAATTGAAATTAAGTACAAAGAAAATATAGTGTTAATAAATTCTAGGTAGATGCCTTTGCCTTAAGCTCTGAGCCTTAGACTCGCTCCTCCCTTTGTTAAAAGATGACATACTTATCTCACACTTTGGGAAATATTTATCTGCCCTAAGAACTTGGCCCTTCTTTGCATTAGAGAAATTGGTATCCCACAGAGGTTAAGTGATTTGCTCAAAGTTACACAGCCATCTAAAGTTTTAGCCTAGAATACTGATGGTTAATCCATTTGTTATTACTGTATTTTTTTAATAATGAGAGAAAGGAAAATGTTTAGTAAGCTGGTATTGATATAACAATGATTTTTAGACTTACTTTGTATCCCCCAATTCATGTTTATTATACAAATATAACAGTAATAACGGTTATTTAAAAAAAATCCTACATCTTTACAACCTTTTCTTTATCCACATGCATGCTTCCCTCCCTCCCTCCTTTCTTTCATGTGTAGGTTTAATATTGTGGACCCAATTTGTGTTCTGGTAATGGAATTAATTTGGATAACATCATTAGGGCTGGGCACAGTTGCTCATGCCTGTAATCCCAGCACTTGGGGAGGCTGAGGCAGGAGAGTCTGTTGAGCTCAGAAGTTTTGAGACCACCATGGGAAACATAGTAAGACCCTGTCTCTACAAAAAATAATTTTAAGAAATTAACCAGGTGCACGTTGGTGCACTCCTGTAGTCCCAGCGACTCAGGATGATGAAGCAGGAGGATTGCTTGAGCCCAGAAAGTTGAGGCTGCAGTGAGCCATGATCTGGCCACTGCACTCCAGCCTAGGCAACAAAGTGAGACCCTGTCTCAAAATATATTATTAGAAAAGCAAATTTAACGTTATAAGGTTTGGCCTAGTGTATTAGTTTCCTATTGCTGCCGTAACAAATTACCACAAACTTAGCGGCTTAAGACAATAAAAGTTTATTATTTTATAGTTTCTGGAGATTAGAAGTCCAGAAATGGGTTTCACTGTGCTAAAATGAAGGTCTTGGCAGTACTGTGTTACTTCTAGAGGCACTAAGGGAGAATTCGTTCTCTTGCATTTTCCAGTTTTTAGAGTCTTCCTGCATTTCTTGGCTTGCGGCTCCTTCTTCCATCTTGCCATATGCCAGCAGCATAGCATCTTCAGATCTGTTTGACTCTGACTCACTCTTCCACTTTTGAGGATCTTATGATTATTGAGTCCCTCCTGATAATCCAGGATAACCCTCTATCTCAACATGCCTAATTTAATCACATCCACAAAGGCCCTTTTGCTATGTAAGATAACATATTTATAGGTTCTGTAGATTAGGCTATGGGCATCTTTGTGGGTGGGGGAGGGTGGGGGCATTATTTTGCCTACCATGCCTAGGATCTGGGTTAAGTTTTGTTTTGTTTTGTTTTTAAATACTAATTTTGGGTACATTTTTAGCATTAGGTGGTCTCTTCAGTCAGCCTACACAAGCTCCTACACAGTCCAACCAGCTGATAAATACTGCGAGTGCTCTTTCTGCTCCAACGCTATTGGGAGATGAGAGAGATGCTATTTTGGCAAAATGGAATCAACTGCAGGCCTTTTGGGGAACAGGAAAAGGGTATTTCAACAATAATATTCCGCCAGTGGAATTCACACAAGAAAATCCCTTTTGTCGATTTAAGGTATTATTAATACTGTTTATATCTTCAACTGAAGATTTTGTATAACGGAAAATATATTTAGATTAATATCAAAATAACAGTTGCTTGGGGTCTTTACTCCTTGAACATGGTATGATTATACTTTTATTTTGAAAATATAGAAATTATAAAATTGAAGTGATTTCATACATATGTGTGGTTGAAGGTGACCAGAATATGAATGAAGGAAAGTGTGACTAGAATGTGATTTATAACTGAAGAAAAAAAAATGTAAACAGGAGAATGGTTTGCTTGGCACCTGTAAAGGGGAGACACCAAACTACAATTTAGTGGTATTCGTTTAACATTGGCCAGGAGAGTGTACCTTAACCAGCAGACAGAAATTCCCCTTGGCATGTATAATCCCAAAGCTATTAAAACAGTATTGCCCATTTTCTGTGTTCTTATTCCCTGCCTACCAAACAACCTTCTCATTTGTCTCTTCAGAAAATCTCTTTATCAGCTAGTGAGAGTATTTAGGTCCATTTGGTAGTGCATTTTCCATAACAAATTATGTATTGCATTCCAGTTTATACCTCAGCCTCTTAGAAGTTATATTGGCCTACATTGGTCTCTTAAACCTAATCAGTATGTACATAATCCTGTGTTTGGAACTGTAAGGCTGAGGATGGGATCCTTGAATAAAGTGGTCAGCCTGTCTTGTTGCAGAACATCTCTTTGTCTCATCACTAACAAAAAGTATATTGAGTACATGTAGTTGAAATTTTGATACATGTATTTAGTTGCTAAGAGGTATTCAATAATAGACATAAGTTGAATATAACAATTTAATAAAGTTGGTGTATAACATGGTAAAATGCATAATGTACACTTGAGTTAATTTAAATTCTTTTTTAAAAGTTGCAGATGAGTGGTGAAAAGGATAAAAGGCTTCTACCTAAAGAGCAATTCTTTAGAAAAGTATAATTGGTCATATTAATATGTGAAAAAATACAACCCTGTTTTATAAAGTTTTGTATTATATAAACCAATAAAGTGATACAGGCATTCTTTATAGTATTTGTAAGTTGACTGTCATTACTGTGATTTAAAAGTATTTATTTGTAAATTGCTTCTTTATACATTTAAAACTTAGTTTAAGATTCCATGAATCAGATAAACAGATACTCCTCAAGTTATAATGGGTTACATCCCAATAAACCCATCGCAATTTAAAATATTGTAATTCAGAAATGCATTTAATACACCTAACCTACCAAGCAGCATAGCCTAGCCTACTTTAAACATGCCCAGAACACTTACATCTGTGTACAATTGGACAGAATAATCTAACACCAAGTCTATCTTATAATAATAATTTTATAATAAAAACTAAAAGATCAGAATTCCATGTATGTTTTCCATGTATGTATATATGAATGCATATTGCTTTTACACCATATAAAATGGAAAAATCTTAAGTTGGGAACAATCTGTATAGTGAAATAAATTATAATTAGTTGGTGATTTTTGCAGTCACTTTTATAATGGCATGCAGATGGTTTAGATACAACCAACAATAATGAATATCAAAATTTTTTAGGGGAGAAAGCTCTTTAGTTTAGAAAAGTAAGTTTAGAAATTTTAATCTTACTGTATAGGTTAATGTTATTACTGGGTAAAATAGTTTTTCTTTATAATTTTGTGACCTCCTAGGGCACAAAATGGTGGGAAGAATCATTATTCCCTTAATTACCAGACATTAAGTTGTTTTTCCCATTTTAGCAGATATTAAGCTGTTAATATTAAACACTCGATTTAAGACCTGTACATATTTTTTATATTGTTTATTTTGTCATTCCACAGGCAGTAGGTTATAGTTGCATGCCCAGTAATAAAGATGAAGATGGGCTAGTGGTTTTAGTTTTCAACAAAAAAGAAACAGAGATTCGAAGCCAACAACAACAGTTGGTGGAATCATTGCATAAAGTTTTGGGAGGAAACCAGACCCTTACTGTAAATGTAGAGGGCACTAAAACATTGCCAGATGATCAGTAAGTATACATAAGTATACTGTTTATTTCTGTGTATTTATTTCTGGTCCTAAGGGAGTGATCAATAATGTTTTCGTTGCTAAAGCACAAATTAAATCTCAAAGCACTACCTTTTCTCAGGTAATGATTATTCAATATTTATAAAAACGTTTATTTAAAAGCTTTTTAAAAATTTGGATTTTTTAACGTACTAGATGCTAATAATTTTATAGATTTTCATTCAGGCCAGGAAGGGACCATTTGTCATAGATGCGTGCAAATTGAGGGCCATGAAGATGTTATTGGAAAATGTTATTAACTGATTACTGTTCATGTTCATTCATGGATAAATATTATTGCTTTAGTTCCCTTGACCTAAGTATAATTCTCAGTGTTAGTGGCAAGACATTTATTTTACGATATTTGGAGGAATGATTATTAATGAGATGCAATAATTAGATTTTACTCGTGGTCGTAATTGCAGAGAACCCATAAATTTCAACAGAATTTTCTATATAAATAACATTTACATAGGATTTTGCAGCTAAGCAAACCGCTTAATAAATATGATCTTATTGGCCGGGCATGGTGGCTCATGCCTGTGAGTTCCAGCACTTTAGGAGGCCGAGACGGGCGGATCACGAGGTCGGGAGATCGAGACCATCCTGGCTAACACGGTGAAACCCCGTCTCTACTAAAAATACAAAAAAATTAGCTGGGCGTGGTGGCGGGAGCCTGTAGTCTCAGCTACTCGGGAGGCTGAGGCAGGACAATGGCGTGAGCCGAGATTGCGCCACTGCACTCCGGCCTGGGCGACAGAGCGAGACTCCGTCTCAAAAAAAAAAAAGCCCCAAATATTATCTTATTTACCTGGTTCATTTTAACTTTATCATTTAAGTTGATTTGTAAATGAACATTACATTAAGTAAAACTTTTTTATTTTCCAAGATTTAAGAAGAAAACAGTTGGGCACAGCAGCTCATCATACCTGTAATCCCAGAACTTTGGGAGGTCAAGGTGGGAGGATTGCTTGAGACCAGGAGTTTGAGACTAGCCTAGGCAACATAGCGAATGTTTCTCTCTCAAAAAAATTAAAAAATATATATAATACGTATATATTTATGTATATACACACACATAAGCTAAACATAGCGGGTGTGTGACTGTACTCTCAGTTACTTGGAGGCTGAGGTGGGAGGATTGCTTGAGCCTGGGACATTGAGGCTGCAGTGATCACGCCACTGCACTCCAGCCTGGGTACCAGAGCAAATCTTGCTCCAAAAAAAAAAAAGGAAACATTTTAATTGCCTCGTAAAACAACCATGTCTGAATTCAACTTACACTCTTCTGAAATCACATGCTATGATATGCTGAGGTTTGTGGCTATGAGTTTTGTGCTCCGTATTTTATAAATTCGTTATTCTTCCTTCAGGACAGAAGTTGTTATTTATGTTGTTGAGCGTTCACCGAATGGTACTTCAAGAAGAGTTCCAGCTACAACGCTATATGCCCATTTTGAACAAGCCAATATAAAAACACAATTGCAGCAACTTGGTGTAACCCTTTCTATGACTAGAACAGAACTTTCTCCTGCACAGATCAAACAGCTTTTACAGAATCCTCCTGCTGGTATGTTTCTAGAATCACGGAGTTCAAAAAAAAAAAGAAAGATTTAGAACTAAACACTCCCCCTATTTCAGAGGTGTTGGTTGGTTATTAATGTTAATAAAATTAGTATTATCACATACCTACTTATTTGGGAAATAGTTTTGAATATTTGTATTCATTTAGTTTTTTATTATATAGCTAATATGTATGTATTAAAATAGAAATTTTGAGAAATAGTGAACTGAAGAAAAACAGTCTATAATCCATCTAACCGAAGGTAATTTACTAGTAAAATTTTGGCTTTTTTTTTTTTAGCTTATCTCATATTCATTGAATATTCAAGTAAAACCTGAATGTGTTCTCACTGTAAAATATTCTGGATGGCATAACTAGATTGATTGTGTGACAGATTACCTTTAGTTCCTTTCCACAGAAGTAACTACTATCAATTTATGGTACTCTGTTTAATCTTTTATCTGTGATTTGAAATGTAAGCATATTTACATGTATATCTTTTAAAAAAGGATTCTGTATATACATCTGCAGCTTGCGTTTTCACTTACAGTATTTCTTAGTACTTTTCATGTCAATACATGAAGATAAATCTTACTGTATTTAAACATTGCATAGTATTCCATGGATACACCTTTACTTAACACCTCTAAGTTGTTTCCTATCTTTTTACTATTACAAACTATGCAGTAATTAACAACATCCTTGTAAACTTGTCTTAAAACACATTGGTATATATTTCTTTAGAATAGATCTCTGAGCCGGGCGCGGTGGCTCAAGCCTGTAATCCCAGCACTTTGGGAGGCCGAGATGGGCGGATCACGAGGTCAGGAGATCGAGACCATCCTGGCTAACACGGTGAAACCCCGTCTCTACTAAAAAAAAATACAAAAAAAAAAAAAAAAAAAAATAGAATAGATCTCTGGTAATGAAATTTTTGAGTCAATATTATATATGTTAGATACTCCCAAATTGCCCTCCAGGGAAAGTTCTACCATTTACATTCATAACAGGAATGTTATTTTTCTGGCCACTGATGGCAAAATAATTAATTTAAAAATTAATACTCAATTTAAATATGTTTATTAGCTACATTTGTATTTTTTGTGAGTTACCTATTTGTGTCCTTTGCCCATTTTCTAGATTTTTTTTGTCTTCCTTTTTGATGTTTAGGAACTCTTTCTATATTCTGGAGGTTAATCTATTATCCTATAGGTTATAGATACTCCCTTTCAGTCTACTTTTTTTGAGCTTTACTTATTCTGCAAAAATTTGTATTTTTACCATGATCATATTTGACGGTCACTTTTCATTATAGCTTCTGGGTTTAGGGTCTTACTTTAGGAAAGCCTTTGTCTTACATATATTATAAAAATAGAAAATTGTTTTAGAAAAAATATTTTTTATTTGTGGTAGGTGTTGATCCTATTATCTGGGAACAGGCCAAGGTAGATAACCCTGATTCTGAAAAGTAAGTATATCTTCATCTTGTTTCATTTAAGAACTAATATTTGCTACTAGGAAAGCAAACATATGAGCTATTAATTATAATTCTTACATAGAAGTTTATTTTCATTTTCATGGTCTTTAAAAAATATTGATTATAGTCCAGCTAAAGCTTCAGCTAAAACAAAAAGGGAAAAAAACGATTATGGTAAGGCAGCATAGCATAGTGAGAACTAACTAGGAGTGGAAAAATCGAATTGCATTTGCATTTAGTAATGTAATGTTTTGACTGAACAGTTTTTCCTCATTTGTAAAATAGGGAGGTTGAATAAAATCTCTTTGGTGTAACATGGTTATCTCATAGTCGTAGATCTGCCTTAGAGCCCTAGAAAGTTGATGTAAAATTACATGAATGTTATTAAAACCTTAACTTCTTGTATTTTGTAGCAATGGGCTTAAAATCTGAAAATTATTCACTGCGTTTCTTCAGGTTAATTCCTGTACCAATGGTGGGTTTTAAGGAACTTCTCCGAAGACTGAAGGTTCAAGATCAGATGACTAAGCAGCATCAAACCAGATTAGATGTAAGCATTTAGCTTTTCATTCCCTGGCCCTGGAAGTAGGGAAAGGGATTATAGCCATTTATTTCTTTTTAATATATGTGCTGCTATTTTATCTTAATCAGGAAACAATGTAGCATACGCTGCAAATTAATAATTATAGTTTTATGCAACTACCTTCTTTATGATAGAAGTTCCCAAATCATATGAATCTGATTTGATATGATAATGAATTTAGAATTCTTGGCTTAGTAGATTAATTAGACTGGCATTTCCAGTTTCAGCCAGGGATTGCATATTATTATTTATGGGGTCTTATGAAAATGAAGGTTATAATTAAGTTTTTTTGTGTTGACATATAATTGTCTTGTTATATTATTGTATATTGATGAAGCAAATTTAAAATTACTTAATGCTGAAATATACTTAATATTTTATTTCATAAAGTAGACTTTTCTAGGAGGCCAGGGTGGGTGGATCACTTGAGATCAGGAGTTTAAGAGAAGCCTGGCCGACATGGTGAAATCTGGTCTCTACTAAAAAATACAAAAATTAGCTGGGTGTCATGGTGCATGCCTGTAATGCCAGCAACTTGGGAGGCTGAGGCATGAGAATTGCTTGAACCCAGGAGGCAGAGGTTACAGTGAACAGAAATCGTGCCACTGCACTCCAGTCTGGGCGACAGAGTGAGACTCCTCAAAAAAAAAGACTTTCATAATTAAATACTTAAAGATTCTTAAAGGTCAGAGAAATTTGTATGATTTCAATTCTTTTAACTGGTTTTTTTTGTTTGTTTGTTTTGTTTTTTGAGACGGAGTCTCTCTCTGTTGCCCAGGCTAGAGTGCAGTGGCACAATCTGGGCTCACTGCAAGCCCCGCCTCCCAGGTTCACGCCATTCTCCTGCCTCAGCCTCCCGAGTAACTGGGACCACCACCACGCCCAGCTAATTTTTTTGTATTTTTAGTAGAGACGGGGTTTCACTGTATTAGCCAGGGTGGTCTCGATGTCCTGACCTCGTGATCTGCCCGCCTCAGCCTCCCAAAGTGCTGGGATTACAGGCGTGAGCCACCGCGCCCAGCCAACTTTACTAACGCTTTATAACCCAGGAGCCTATGAAAATAATGTGTGTTCTGCAATTCTTAGGTGATGTTTTCTATTAATGTCAGTGAGATCCAGTTGGTTGATAACATTTCTGTTCTGTATTCTTGTTGATTTTTCTGCCTGCTAGTTTGAGAAGAGAGTTGAAATTCACAGCTACACTTACGGATTTATGTTTTTCTCCTTTCATTTCTCAGTTTTTGCTTCATGTATTAATAGTTTGAAGGCTGTTGTTATATAGGATTGTTGTGTTTTCTTGGCAAATTTACCTTTTATTATTATATCATATCCCTCTTAATCCCTGGTAAATATTTTATATCTTCTCTAATGACTTTCTTTTATTATTATTTTTAATTGATACATAACTACATATTTATGGGGCATATTGTGATAATTCAATACATGGATGCAGTGTGTAATGATCAAATGGGGTAATTAGCATATCCATTACCCCATTCATTTATCATTTGTTGGTATCATTGAAAATTCACTCCTATAGCTATTTGAAATACAATAAATGGTTATGAATTATAGTTACCTATAGCCCTGTAGAATACTGGAACTTAATCCTCCTATGCAGCTGTACTTTGTGTCTGCTAAGCAACCTTTGGCAATTCCCTACTCCTACTCTTTCTCCACCTCTAGTAGCTCCTATTTTACTCTCTACTTCTACGAAATCAACTTTTTTTTTAGCTTCCACATCATGAGTGAGAACATGCAGAATTTATCTTTCTGTGCATGGCTTATTTCACTTAACAAAATGTCTTCCCAGTTCATCTGTGTTGCTGCAAATGGTAGCACTTCATTCTTTTTCATGATTAAATAGTATTCTATTGTATGTGTATATATGTGTACACATACACACCATGTTTTCTTTATCCATTCATCTGTTCATGGACACTTACTCAAGACACTCTGAAGTCTTTGTCTGATGTTAACATAGCCACGCTACCTTTCTTTTGATAAAAAGTGTTTGTATGGCATACCTTTGTCCATCTTTTTGCTTTTAACCTGGGTATATTGTTATATGTGAAGTGAGACTCTTGTAGACGGCGTAAAGTTTGGATTTAGTCCTACCATTATTTGTTTTGTGTTTGCAGCCTCTGTTTTTCATTCCTGTTTCCGTTTTTCTGCTTTCTTTTGGGTTATTTGGACTTTTTTTTTTTTTTTTAGCATTTCCTTTTAATCTATTATTTCAAGTCTTAGAGCAGTACTTCTTAGTAGTGGCTTATGGTGGTGGTGGTGATTTTGTCTCCCAAAGCACATTTGGCAGTGTCTGGAGACTCTTGGTTGGGGAGTGCTATAGGCATCTAATGTGTAGAGGCCCAGATGCTGCACACAGTCTACCGTGTACAGAACAGTACTCCCACAACAAGTAATTACCCAACATTAATAGTGCTGAAGTTGAGAAACCTTTCTCTAGGTAATACGATGTATCTCCTCCCACTAGAACTAGCAGACTTCTTTTGGAGCTCCCTTTCAGCATTTATGCTCATTTCCAGGTTTGATGCTGGGTTGAAACCAGACTAGGGATGCCTGAGGGGAAAAATGGGTAAACTCACCACAAGTTCAGTGGTACTTTAAATTCCTATCTTCCCTGGTCTTCCTGCCAGAGTCCTCAGATAGCTGCCCCATGTGTTCCATCTCAGTTTTATAGCTGTATTAAATGGGAAGATTGGGGTTGCATGTACTTAGTTCATCTTGTCCATAACTTAACATTGTAAATATCTTCTTTTCATCTGTTAACTCTGTCTTTGGTGTCTGTAGTTGAAGAGAAATCCTTAATTTTAATGTAATGATATCCATTAAATGTTTGCCTTGTGTTTTCTTTTTGGGAATTTGCTTCAATAATTTTTCACCCTAAGTTCTGAGAGTATCCTACATTTTAAAAAATTTAGAGTTTAACCTTTCACATTTGAGTTTTTTGTTGTCATCATGGAGTTTACCTTTATATAAAGTATGTGGTATGAACCCAGATTTATTTTTCTTTAAATAGTGGGTCCATATTTTTAATATTGCCTATAAAAATGTGATATTCCTCACTGATTATCAAAGAATTTAAATTACACTAAGTTTCCATATATATGTGATCTATTTCTAGACCCTCTCTTATGTTTCATTGGCCAGTTGGTCTGTTCTTATACCCACCCATTCCACATTTTTTTTAGTGTTAGGGCTTTGTAGTGTATCTTAATATCTAGTAGAATGAATCTCTAATCTTGATTCTTCTTTTCAGAGTTTTCTGGGTCCTTATGGATCTTTATTCTTCCATAAAAACTTTAGAATCAACTTGTCAGAATGCTAGAATTATGGTTGGAATTGCATTAAATGCAAAGACTCATTTGTGGGAATTGAATTTTAATATTAAATCATTTCATCCATGAATATTGTGTGTCTCTTTAATCCTTGTGGTCTTTTATGTCCTTTAAAATAATTTTTAGGCCGGGCGCGGTGGCTCAAGCCTGTAATCCCAGCACTTTGGGAGGCCAAGACGGGCGGATCACGAGGTCAGGAGATCGAGACCATCCTATCCTGGCTAACCCGGTGAAACCCCGTCTCTACTAAAAAATACAAAAAACTAGCCGGGCGAGGTGGTGGGCGCCTGTAGTCCCAGCTACTCGGGAGGCTGAGGCAGGAGAATGGCGTAAACCTGGGAGGCGGAGCTTGCAGTGAGCGGAGATCCAGCCACTGCACTCCAGCCTGGGTGACAGAGCAAGACTCTGTCTCAAAAAATAAAAAATAAAAATAAAAAAATTTTTAAATATTCCCTTTTAAAATCTTGTGCATTCTTTCTTGAGTCAATTCCTAGATGGTTTTAGTATTTGTTAGTAAATACTGTGACTGATAACATGTCTAATTTTTTTAGTTATTATTGGTAGGAAATAATGTCGTAAGTACTCTTGTATCTAAAAACCCTGGTGATTTTTCAAAATTGGGATGGGAGATTGCCTAGGTTATGTAATATAAAACATGGCCACCTAATTTTGTCCTTTCAGCATGGCATGGCATTGGAAAGTTTCTTTAAAAGGTGATGTGCGCAGGTGGATGTGCTAAAATATGTCTTGCACATCCTCTTTCTTATAACATGTTAATATAAGCCAGTGACATAGAATGATTAATTATGATAGAAACAATTATGGGATTAATTCTGATTGGGATGCTTTAATAAAATAGTGAGATTTTAACCTACCCTGTAAGGTTAAGACTTCCTAAGGCAGAATAGTGGATTTCAGTCAGGTAAAACAGCAAGTCAAAGATCCAGAGGCATAAAAATGTATCCTGCTGCATAATTAGTATCATTCCTTTTCCTCTGCACTCTGATGACTCCTTCCAAGTATTCTATAACAGTTAATGTTGAAATGTACTGTACTTTCTGTCAATAGTTACATACAGGGCTACTTGTCTATTAAGACACCCCCTAGATATCATCTTATACATCTTAACTTCTTCCATTCAGACCTGGTTGTTGGCTGTATTCCATATTACTTCAAATTCCTTAATTTCCTCTCTCTCCGCCTCCCTCCCCCCCACCCCTACATGCTGGAGTGTGATCACCGCTCAAGTCATCCTCCCGCCTCAGCCTCCTAAGGAGCTGGGACTACAGGCATATAGCACTACACCTGGTTAATTTTTTATTTTTTGTAGAGACAAGGTCTTGCTATGTTGCCCAAGCTTGTCTCAAAATCCTGGTCTCAAGCACTCCTCTTGCCTTGGCCTCCCAAAGTGCTAGGATTACAGGAGTGAGCCACTGTGCCCAGCCGTGTTTGTGTGTGTGTGTGTGTGTGTGTGTGTGTGTGTGTGTGTCTGTGTGTGATGGAGTCTCACTCTGTTTTTTTTGTTTTTTGTTTTTTGTTTCTGTGACATGGAGTCTCACCCTGTTGCCCAGGCTGGAGTGCAGTGGCACGATCTCGGCCCCGTCCTCTGGGTTTAAGTGATTCTCCTGCATCAGCCTTCCAAGTAGCTGGGATTACAGGCGCGTGCCACCATGCCCAGCTACTTCTTTGTATTCTTAGTAGAGACAGGGTTTCACTATGTTGGCCAGGCTGGTCTTGAACTCCTGACCTTAAGTAATTTGCCCGCCTTGACCTCCCAAAGTGCTAGGATTACAGGTGTGAGCCACCACGCCCAGCTTATTTTTTTCTATGTATTGCCTCATTGCTAAATTTCCTAGAGCTGTAAAGATATCTTTGCATGATTCTTTTAAAAAAATTTTAGGTATGTAAAAAGGGAAGAAATCTAAGCATAGATTTGTAGGGAAAGAGTTTATATTTTGAGGGATGCATCTCCGGCTTATCCCAAGATTAGAATTTCCATACAGGTGTAACTGATAAATAGTTGTGATATTTGATTAACCCCCCCCAATTTTTTTTTAAACAGATCATATCTGAAGATATTAGTGAGCTACAAAAGAATCAAACTACATCTGTAGCCAAAATTGCGCAATACAAGAGGAAACTCATGGATCTTTCCCATAGAACTTTACAGGTAGTAATTTGGATTTTTTCCCCCAGTGTTTATAAGGCTGTGTATGTGAAATAATGTACTAAATATAGATTTTTAAAATAGAAAAAAAAGACTAAAATAATAATGTGAAACTAGAAGTACTGAATTCTTTCAGTAGAACTCTGAAATTGGAAAATAGGTCTCATAGGGTTGAGTGAGGAGAATAAAAATATCCTAAAGTTCATATTTTAGTGAGAATATTAGGGAAAGCAGTGAAGAAATAAAGTATCTTAGTGCAAGGGAAACTTCTGTGAGATTATTGATGTCTCATAAATTTCATAAAATAGTTGAGAAAATTATTTTGAGTGCTAGAAAAAGGAGTGTAACCATAATGGTCGAAAAACAACAATAGAATTTACAAATTAACAGGAGGAATTAAAAGAATAATAACTATGAAATTATAAACTATCATGAAAACAGAAATATTAATACCAGAACCAATGGGAAACAGCCAAATCTGTACTCAGGGGAAAATTTACAGTCATAAAAAAGTCTCATTTTGAAAGATCAAATGTGAAAAGTAAAGGAACTGATACTCAAATTAGAAAAGGAATATCAAGATAAGCCAAAAGAAACTAAAAAGAAAGAAAGATAAATGTGAAATTAGTGAAAGACTAAAAAATGTAATAGTGCAAAGAATAAATTGTAAAACTGTTTCTTTGAAAAGACCATTAAAATTACTAAGCATCTCATCAACCAGAAGAAGGGAAAAGCAGAGCAAAATATACAAAATTGGTAGTGAGAAAAGAGGCATCACCATAGATACACAAAACAGAATAAGAAGATACTGCATGGGCCGGGCACGGTGGCTCACGCCTGTAATCCTGGCACTTTGGGAGGCCAAGGTGAGTGGATTGCCTGAGCTCAGGAGTTCAAGACCAGCCTGGGCAACACAGTGAAACCCCATGTCAACTAAAATAAAAAAAAATTAGCCACACATGGTTGCTTGCACCTGTAGTCCCAGTTACTCGGGAGGCTAAGGCATGAGAATTGCTTGAACCCGGGAGGTGGAGGTTGCAGTGAGCCGAGATCATGCCACTGCATTCCAGCCTAGGAGATAGAGCAAGACTCCATCTCAGAAAAAAGAAAAAAAAAAAGGATTAGATACTGCATGTACTTTAGGGTAACAAATCTGGAATTCAGAGGAAGTTTTATTTTGATTTTTCTATGAAAATGAAAATTACCAAAATTATTCTACAGAGAAGTAAAAAAAAAAAAAAAACACACAGAGGCAATTGGAAAAATGAAAGATGAAACATGAAAAAGGCCTCAAGGACAGATAGTTTCATTGCCAAATTTTGTCTAACCACAAAAGAGCTAATTCCAGTGTTATTTTAATTATTCTAGACAATTGAGGAATAATGTATATAGCTTCCTCATTTGTTCTTTTTTCACAGCTTGAGATAATTTGCATACCATACTATTTACTCATTTAAAGTGTGCAGTTCAATGGCTTTTAGTATATTCAGAGACTTGTATAACCATTATCACCACAATCAATCTTAGAACATTTCCATCACCCTACAAACAAATCCCATACCCATTGTCAGTCACTTCCCCATTTCACCGCAAATCTTCCCCATTTCACCGCAAGTCCTGTGCAACCAGTTTTGCCTCTATGGATTTGCCTGTTCTGGAAACCTCATGTAAATGGAATCATAACGATATTTGGTCTTTTGTGACTGGCTTCTTTTGTTTAGCATAATGTTTTCAAAGTTCATCTGTGTTGTACCATGTAATAGTACTTCAGGTACTAATAAATGATTATTATTCATTTATTGCTGAATATTCCATCGTATGGCTAAGCCACATTTTACTCGATTGATGGACATTTTGGTGGTTCTGCTTTTTGGCTATTATGAATAATATTGCTATCAAAATTTATTTACAAGTGTTTGTGTGCACATATACTTCTATTTCTCTTGGGTGTAAACCTAGGAGTGAAATTGCTGTGTCATATGCACACTGTGTTTAACTTTTTGAGGAACTACCAAACTGTTTTCCAAAGCAGCTGTACCATTTTACATTTCTGTAGCATCTGAAAAGAAGTTATAAACAGTTACTTTAAAGAGATGCAAATTATGCTAAGTGAAAAAAGCCAGACTTGAAGGCTATGTAAGGCGTGATTCTATTTATATAACATTATACAAAAGAAAATTAGGGGTAGATAACAGATTAGTAGTTGCCAGGGACTATAAATGAGGAGAGAAGTGTGACTACAAGGGGCTTGGGGTGATGGAAATATTATGTACCTTAATCATGGTGATGGTTACACGACTGTATGTATTTGCAAGATTCATAGAACTGAACACCTAAAACAGATTAATTGTTGTGTGTGGAGTATACCTCAAATCAGACTGAAAAACCACATTCTAAATGAAGTATAAGCAAAGAGAATCCAGCTGTTTATCAATTTCTTAAAAAATATGCTATGACCAATTAAAGTTTATTCAGGAATGCAGGGTTGGTTTTAATAACAGGACATCTGTCAACATGACTTATTATAGCAACACATTAAGGGAAAATATATAATAGAAACTATAACCAAAAATGAATAGCAAATATTCAAAAAGGCGAAACACTAAAATTGCATTTAGAAACTAGACACGGACACCCAATATTATCATTATTCGTTGCTGTCTTGGAGGTTTTCATAAATAAAACAAGCAAAGAAATAATATAAACATTGGGAAAATGATTAAGTGTTCTCTTTTTGCTGATATGATTGTATATCTGGAATACCCAAGGGAATAAACCATAGAATTAATGTAGTAAGCCAGCTAGATATAAAAGTACAAAAATCAACTTTTTTTTTTTACTATCTGGAAATAGGAAAATGTTCCATTCACTATGGTGACAAAACTGTAAAATACTTAGGAATATATTTATGAGGAAAGTATAGGTATTTACAAATAAACTATATTCTTAGATGAGAATACTTAATATCCACTTTACAAAATTAAAAATGAATTACAGCTTTTTAAAAATTGATTAAGCTGGGTGCGATGACATGGCACCTATAGTCACAGCTACTCAGAGGGCTGAGGCAGGAGAATCACTTGAGCCCAGGAGTTTGAGGCTGTAGTGAGCTATGATTGTGCCTATGAATAGCCACTGCACTCTGTTGCCTGGGCAACATAGGGAGACCTTGTCTCTAAAAAAATTTTGATTAAAATTTCTTTAAGTTTATAAAGAAGGATAAATGTTTGAGACTAGCTTGTTCAGGAACAAAAAAGAAATAGTGAACAGGGACTTCTTTACCAGATTTCAGAACCTATTTTAAACCTCTTGTAATTGAATCAATATAGTATCTGCATGGGATTGGACAGAAACATGCATGGAACAGAATAGGGAATTTATAAATAGATGATAGTGTGCTGACAATTTAATATATGATAAAGGTGGTATTTCAATTCAGTGGGTTTATTTAATAAATAATGCTGGAGTATAACTATACATAAGGAAGGAAATAAAATTAGACCATTGCATCATATAAAAATAAAGTGGACTGAAGACTTAAACTTTCGACGCTGTATGTACCACCTGGGATTTGAGAGACACTTGATCAGAAAGCTAGAAACTATAAACCAACATTGGCCACATAAAAAATTGTGTATAGCAAAAGATACCAGAAGCCATTTGTCAGTAGTCATGTGATAGAATTTAGGAAAAGGAAATTTTGCAAACAGCATTGATTTTAGATTTGGTGTTCATATTCATATTATACAAAGAGATCCTATAATTTGACAATAAAACCCAATTGAAATTTGGGCAAAAGATGTGTAAAGGCAGTTCACAGAAAAAGCAAATGCAAAATAGTTCTTAGTTATTAAAAGATGGTCCCTTTAATTTACTAGGAATCTGGGAATTGCAGACTAAAGAAAAAAAATGAGATCCCAGCTGGGCGCAGTGGCTCACGCCTGTAATCCCAGCACTTTGGGAGGCCGAGGCGGGTGGATCATGAGGTCAGGAGTTCAAGACCAGCCTGACCAAGATGGTGAAACCCCATCTCTACTAAAAATACAAAAATTAGCAGGGCGTGGTGGCAGGCACCTATAATCCCAGCTGCATGGGAGGCTGAGGCAGAGAATTGCTTGAACCCAGGAAGCGGAGGTTGCAGTGAGTCAAGATCATGCCACTGCACTCCAGCTTGGGTGACAGAGTGAAACTCCATCTCAAAAAAAAAAAAAAATCCCTTTACACTTACCAGGTTGGGAAAAATTTAAACAACCACCACCTGTACTTGACAGGACTGTGGGGAAAGGGTATTCTGATGTGTGTGGCCTATGAATCTAAATCATTAGGATCTTTTGGGAAAGCAATCTGGCAGCTTACTCTAAAACTCAGCCTCACTGTTAAAGATCTATACCAGTTAAATAGATACATGCACAAAAATGTTTATTATAGCATTGTAGTGTCAAAGCTACAAAATATTTATTACAGCATTGATTATAGAGTCAAAGCTACAAAAATGTTTATTATGGCATTGTTTGTAGTGTGAAAACAAAATGTATATGCGTCGACAGTAATGATTGATTATTGGTTAATAACATTAAAAAAGCATACAGCCATTAAAAATAACAAATTAGAGCTATACTTCTTAAGGGATTTCATGAGATTTTGATAATTATAATTTTAATTTATAGTAAAATTTAATGATTAATTTGATAATAAAATTTTGTTAATTATATATAATCATTTTTAAAAATTTAGATGAGCAAAAAGCAGTCGGTCTGTGTGTGTGTTTATGAAAAATATATGGTTATAGGAGCATGGCTGAGAGTATGGAGGGACTTGCACTGTTTTTAACCAAATAAGCTGGGCTTGGAGAGTAGCAGCAAACCAAGAGTCTGCATTTAGAGGCCACTGCTTTAGACCCTTTCTCCTGATGTATTGTTAAATTCAAAAGAAAGAGAAGCGGCCTGGCACAGTGGCCCACGCCTGTAATCCCAGTACTTTGAGAGGCTGAGGCAGAAGGATCATTTGAGTTTAAGAGTTCAAAACCAGCCTGGGCAACATCGGGAGACCTCATCTCTACTAAAAAAAAAGCAAAAAGAAAAAAATTAGCTAGGCATGGTAGTGAGCACCTGTAATTCCAGCTACTTGGGAGACTGAAGTGGGAGGATTGCTTGAGCCCAGGAGATTGATGCTGCATTGAGCTATGATTGTGCCACACTCCTCCAGCCTGGGCAAGAAAGCGGGGTCGTCTCAGAAAAACAAAAACAACAACCAAGAAAGGAACCATGTCACAGAGTGATATATACTGTTTAGTTTTATTTTGGATCTGTGTGTGTGCACTCTCTCTGTATGAGCAAGGAGAAAGGTACAGGGGAATGAACATCAGTTAGCACTATTTGTCTTGGGGGTATGAGAGAAAATTTGTCTTTTACATTCTCGTATTGTTTCTTAATGCTTTTGTCATCTCAAAAAAAATCCGAGAAATAATTTTTAGACATAAGTATTATAGACTCATCTTTAAAGAACTCTTTCTTTAGAAAGGCTGAGAGTAAATGTCTGAAACAGGTATTATGTTGCCTATTTTTTTGTACTGCTTTTAAGCCATACCATAGTTTTTTTGTTTGTTTATTTTTTGAGATGGAGTCTCACTCTGTCGCCCAGGCTGGAGTGCAGTGGCGCGATCTCAGCTCACTGCAAGCTCCGCCTCCCGGGTTCACGCCTTTCTCCTGCCTCAGCCTCCCAAGTAGCTGGGACTACAGGCGTGCACCACCTCGCCCGGCTAATTTTTTGTATATTTAGTAGAGACGGGGTTTCGTTGTGTTAGCCAGGATGGTCTCAATCTCCTGACCTCGTGATCCACCTGCCTTGGCCTCTCAAAGTGCTGGGATTACAGGTGTGAGCCACTGCTCCTGGCCAAGCCATACCATAGTATTAAAATTGTTGGCTGGGCAAAGTGGTTCACACCTATAAACCCAGCACTCTGGGAGGCCAAGGCTGGAGGATCACTTAATTAAGCCCAGGAGTTCAAGACTAGCCTGGGCCACATAGTGAGACCCCCTACAAAAAAATTTTAAAAATTAACCAGGTGCAGTGGTGCACACCTGTGGTCCCAGCTACTCGGGAGCTGAGGCAGGAGGATCGCTTGAGCCCCAGAGGTCAAGGATCCAGTGAGCTGTGTTTACACCACTGCACTTCAACCTCAGAGACAGAACAAGACCCTGTCTCAAAAAAAACCAAGTGTACATCAGTGTATGTGATAAGTTTTGCCCAGTTAAAATGGACAGAAACATAATTCAAATCCTGAACTGTTGAACCCTACTGTTGTTTAATTTTCAGCTGATTTCTTTCAGCAACTAATTGTAATACCACTACTTGCATAACTAAAAAGAGATGATTCTTTTGTTATTGGTGGTTTTTATTTGTATAGGTCCTAATCAAACAGGAAATTCAAAGGAAGAGTGGTTATGCCATTCAGGCTGATGAAGAGCAGTTGCGAGTTCAGCTGGATACAATTCAGGGTGAACTAAATGCACCTACTCAGTTCAAGGTAACCACGTCTAAGACCATAATGCTAAAGTTTGTTTCAGGTGGATCTGCAGACAAAAAGTTATGTTGTCTTCAAGCAGGAATTTTGTATACTTGTGTTTGTTATCTCCAATTAGAACTTCCTTTCTAAAGTAAACTCAGTCATGGTTCTTTTGGCTAGTATTAGTGTTTCAAATATAATGTACAGAGAGAGAAATAGAAATTTTTAATAGATGATTTTGAAACCATCCTTTCAAAAGAAAACATTCTCTTTTACAAGTCTTTATTGGCAGTTGTCATTTGACTCAGTCTTAACTTTTAGGGTCGACTAAATGAATTGATGTCTCAAATCAGGATGCAGAATCATTTTGGAGCAGTCAGATCTGAAGAAAGGTATTACATAGATGCAGATCTGTTACGAGAAATCAAGCAGGTAAGTGTTGTATGAGGGTGTATTATTTAAAGTGTGAGCTCACCACTTCACACCTATTAGGATGGCTGTTACTCTAATAAAGAAAAGTGTTGGTGAGAATGTGGAGAAATTGGAACTTTCTTGCAGTGTTGGGAGAATGTAAAATGGTTCAGCCTTTATGAAAAACAGTGTAGTGTTTACTCAAAAAATTAAAGATAGAATTAAGATACAATCTCTCAGGTCTACTCATGGATATATGCCCAAGTACGTTGGAAGCAGGGACTCGAAACATATTTGTACACCCATGTTCATAGATCATGATTCACAATAGCCAAAATGTGGTGGTAACCCAAGAGTCAATCAAGGAATAGAGAAACAAACTGTAGTATACATACACACAATGGAATATTATTCAGTCTTGAAAAAAGAAGGAAATTCTGACACACGCCACAGTGCAATTTGACCTTGAAGAAGTTATGTTTCATGAAATAAGCCACTTGTAAAAGGGCAAATATTTATGATCTCACTTGTGAAAAGTACCTAGTAGTTCAATTAATAGAGAGTAGAAAGGTGGTTGCCAAGGTGTGAGGAGAGGAGGGGATGGGAGGAACTTAATTGGTACAGAATTTCAACTTGAGAAGATGAAAAGTTCTGAACAAAATGGATAGTGTTGATTATTGCACAACAGTGTAAGTGTACTTAATGCCACTGAACTGTATACTTAAAAATAGTTACAGGCAAAATTTTATGGTATGCCTGTTCTGCCACAATTTTAAAAAGGTGAATTATCCCTCTCCTCACCAAAAAGATGAATTTAAGAGGTAGTAGAGACACTACAGTTTACTAGACCTTGCTCCTTAAAGTGTAGGCAGTAACTGCACCTGGAAGGTCATTAGAAATGCAAAATTTCAGTCCTTACTCCAGACGTATTCTATCTGCATTTTATCAAGATCATAGAATGATTTGTATGCACTTTAAAGTTTGAGAAGCAACTGCTTTAGATAATACCTTCCCTGCCTATATGTCACATGTAAGTTATAAACATGTTGTTATTGATCTGTCCCCTAAGCCCTCAGGAGATCTGGATGGAGGTAGGTTGAGGTGGCCAGAACCTCCAGCCACTTTTCTCAGGTTTTCACCTTGTGTGAAAAAGTTGGGAAACACTGCTTTGGCTTATTTTCATTAGTATAAATGCCGATTAGTTTAATGAAAATGAACAGTGAAGATGATGAACTTTGTGGAGCATACTAGGTAGCTAATGACTGTTGGCATGGCCCTGAGGATTTTAGATTAAGGTTATAAATGTCATCAACAAATCCAATTTTATTATATGCTTTAGAATGGATATGGCTGGTTTTATGCAACCAAAAACTAGTTTGGCTTCTAGATTCTTGGACATTACACAACCAGTTATATTCCATTGTTTTAAGTATTTGCAATAAATTAACAGATTCCAGTATATTGTAATAGTTGTAGGTTGATATATGCAATAAAACTGAATAATTTAAACACTTGTCTTTTTTAAAATGATGAGCAGTGTATTGTTCAGGGATTGAATCATGGTTCACCGTCTACTTTATGACCTTGGGTAGGTTATTTACCTGTAGTTTCTTTAACTGTGGAGATGATAATGGTACCCCAAAGGGTGCTCAGAAGGATTTAAATGAGTTAAGCGAGTGAATACCAGTACTCACTATTAAAACAGCACCTTAACCCATGAGGAGGAGTCTTTAAAAAATGTTAGCATCTGTAGTCATCATCACCATTATCACTATATACTTTGTACTTCAAAACATGAATATTCTGTTTTCAGAGTGTTACTTTGCTAGTCATCTATATTTGAATAGCTCCTTTGAGTTCTGTTTTGTTATGCCTTTATCAAAAGTTGATAAAAGGAATAGCTATCTAAAAAACATTTTTGTTGGAAGATACTGTTCATTTTATATTTGTTTGATTTTATTGTTCTTTAGCGTTTGTCTTTCACTGTTAGCAAAAGATGTAGTACAAATGTTTAAATATGCATGCCCTCTATATTTAGAGCACTTACTAGGTACTGTGTTGTTAGTAAAACAGTCAAAGTGGAGTCCTTTTTCCTGTGACTAGCTTGCAGTTTTAATAAATTAATACATCAATATGTTGTTTCTTAATTTGTTCTAGCATTTGAAACAACAACAGGAAGGCCTTAGCCATTTGATTAGCATCATTAAAGATGATCTAGAAGATATAAAGCTGGTCGAACATGGATTGAAT
>NW_012120710.1:7455743-7478974 GCF_000951035.1 Colobus angolensis palliatus | reverse complement strand
AGCATTTGAAACAACAACAGGAAGGCCTTAGCCATTTGATTAGCATCATTAAAGATGATCTAGAAGATATAAAGCTGGTCGAACATGGATTGAATGAAACCATCCACATCAGAGGTGGTGTCTTTAGTTGAGAGTTCACAAACTTGTGTAAAGGTTTGTGAAGTTCATCTTCTTACTGTATCAGCCCTTCCTTAAGAATGAAACCGACCACGTGGAGGGAAAAAGAAAACAGTTCTCTCTGGGCTTGGTTTTTTGAGAAGTTTACTGACAAATTACTGTTCATCAAATCTGAAATACAGTCACCTCACAGCTCTTCAAAGAAAACCTTTGAAAGATTTATATCGAAAAGCTGTATTTACTTTAAAAGGAGAAGTGCATAATTACCAAAATTGTATGTACTATTGTACATTTTTACAACAGCATTTTCTTAAACATAATCTGTTTAATGATTATTGTCCACTGAGCCTGTACTCTGCTTTCCATACCAAGTAAATATGAAATAATCTTTGCACATAACAGAAGAAACTATAATTACTTGGCTGTTGGAGATTTGTACTTCAAATGTACACCAGTTTTTATATTTGTGAACTCATCTGTGGGAGGAGTAAAGAAAATCCAAAAGCATTTAATGTTTTCTTTTTGTTCTATAAAGATTTGAAAATGTATTTTTATATTATTTTACTTATTTGGAATTTACAGAGCACACCTAAGCAATTAGGATATAACAAAATTAACCATTTTTGCAACCATTTTGTTTTTTAAGCCTTTTTATTTCTAAAAAGATGAAAACATAAATAAATTCTTAATTTGTAATTTTATATAATTTTGTCTGGTGCTTTATTTGGCTTTTGAGGAATGACCATTTTTTGTCCACATAGGTACTAAATTCATAATCACAATTCAGGAATTTTAGGTCTTAAGTCTGATTTTTCCCTCCTAGGGATTTTTGTCAGTGCTGATATAATCAGCACAATTTGATTAGGGTATGGCAAATAAAACTTACTTCAGATATCATCTAGTATTAAGAATTCCCTGGCCGGGTGCGGTGGCCCAAGCCTGTAATCCCAGCACTTTGGGAGGCCGAGATGGGCGGATCACAAGGTCAGGAGATCGAGACCATCCTGGCGAACACAGTGAAACCCCGTCTCTACTAAAAAATACAAAAAACTAGCCAGGCGAGGTGGCGGCGCCTGTAGTCCCAGCTACTCCGGAGGCTGAGGCAGGAGAATGGCATAAACCCGGGAGGCAGAGCTTACAGTGAGCTGAGATCCGGCCACTGCACTCCAGCCTGGGCGACAGAGCGAGACTCCATCTCAAAAAAAAAAAAAAAGAATTCCCTAATACGTCATTAGTATTTGAAATACTAGAAAATCTGAGTTAAACAGATTAAATAGTGTTAAATAGTGGGTCTTTAACCAGTGGGTCATTTTAAACAGTATTTCTGACTACACACTATTTGGGCTGCATCATGTTTGCCGCTCTTGAGATGCTTTAACTTTGCACTTCTCTGTGATGCCTTTGGTTTATATTGACAGGTGTTAACAAGAAACAGCCCCATGAATCTTGCTATTTATTGCATTTACTATGGGGATGGTGAACAGTGTGATGCACTGTATATCTGGAGTCCATCCTCTGAGAACCCACTGAAGAGATTTATGCTCAGTTGTATAGGTTACAGTTGTGTAGACTAGGATATTTTGTGGGTTTTTTATTTTATTTTATTTTTTGACAAGTCTCTCTGTCACCCAGGCTGGGGTACAGTAGCATAATCACGACTCACTGCAGCCTTGACCTCCTGGGCTTAAGCAGTTCTCCCACCTCAGACTCGAGTAACTGGGACTACAGGCATGCACCACCACAACGGGCTAATATTTTTTATTTTGTGTAGAGATGGGGTCTTGCTATGTTGCCCAGGCTGGTCTTGAACTCCTAGACTCCAGCAGTCCTCCTGCCTTGGCCTGCCAGCGTGCTAGGATTACAGGCCTGAACCTCCATGCCTGGCCAAGACTGGGAACTTTAAAACTGACTGTTTCTTTCCAAATTGACTGCCAGAAGTATGCAGCTACTTCTGCCAAGTTTATGGCATGTAAATTTGTTACACTACTACCCTCTCATCATTCTTTCCTATCCATTATACTGCAATACTAACGGTGTTGGGACAGGAATTTCGCTCCTTTTCCACGTTTTCTCCATGGCCCAGAAGATCTGCATGTTCATCATTCTTACCCATGTAGCAAAGTATAGGAGTTTCTGTCCCTCTGCACACCCCCTTATTGTAGGAAGAGTTGTTGGTCTAATTGATGAGAATTGTTACTCACTGAGTTATATAATCTAGCGGATGGATCACTCATCATGCATACCATGCTCGCTTTTCTAGACTTTGATTTTTCATGTTCTAATATTGCTGGTTGCTAGTTCAACCAGATAAATATACCAGACAGGGCCTAAGGTCAGCCTTTTAAGGACAGTCCCAGTCATCCTGTTAGGTTCCTGTCCCACTGGTGACTGCGTATAGAAGGCAGGCCTGTGGTCCTTGATCATATAGCTGGTTAGATAACTAGACTCAGTTATCGAAGCAAATGTTACAGACTGAGTAGTTTGTGTCCTCAAAAAATTCATGTTGAAATCCTAACAATATGGTGATTTTGGGAGGTCATGATGAAGGTGGGGCTTTCATGAATGGAATTAGTGCTCTCTCTCTCTTGTCCCTTCTGCCATGTGAGATGGTGAGGAAGGGACAAGGAAGAGGGCCCTCACCAGGAACGAAGTCTGCTGGCATCTTAATCTTGGACTTCCCAGCCTCCAGAACCGTGAGAAGTATCTGTTGCTTATAAGTTACCTAGTCTACAGTGGTCTGTTACAGCAACCCAAATAGACTAAGAGAGATGAGTAGACTACCCTTAAAGTTCTAATACAGAAATTCATGTTAAACACTAACAGTATTGAGCATACTGGCAATTCTGAAATATCTAAAAATCTTTTATTGAATTCAATCAGAAGTATACAGTTTTTGGGATTTTTTTCAATTAGTATAGAAGTGAAAAGTTCTGTGACATATATCTGGACCAACTTTCTGAATTTGCAAAATGAATAACAAATATACAATTCTCATTTTATCAGTGACTTTGGCCAACAACTGAAAAATACATCATTCCTTTTGATCTCCTGTGGGATCCCTATAGTTATTTCAAGTAAAGAACAAGAAAGATAAACAATGCATGAAACTACAGAGCAACAAAGAGATTTATAGCAGAAACACTGATTAAAATGATGACCATCCCAAACTGTGGAAGCAGCATTTTGCCCAAGGATGCAGAAGGATGGCTTTTGGGACCTGGAACAGGAACTGGACCTGGAGCTGTTAACGAGAATACACAGTCACTGACACATCATTTTTTACATCAAGTATCACCCACCTATACAATATAACCTCAGTATGTAAACGGTGACACTAAAGTTCAATTAGAAACTTACCTGAAATATTTCCAGCCAAAAGCAATTTTCAAATAAGTGTAATTCACTACAGATTTCAGGCTGTATTTCCATATATAGTTGACCCTTAATATGGGTGTTGGGGTGCCAACCTCCACACAATAAAAACCTACATGTAACCTGATTCCCAAAACCTTAACTACTAATAGCCTACCATTGACTGGAAGCCTTACTGGTAATAGAAATAGTTGATTAATATATTTTATATGTATTATATACTGTATTCTGGTTGGGGCATGGTGGCTAACACCTGTAATCCCAGCATTTTAGGAGGCCAAGGCAGGAGGATTGCTTGAGACCAGGAGTTTGAGCCTGGGCAACATAGCGAGAGCCCGTCTCTATTTTTAAAAAGATAAAAATAGTTGTTTAGCACATATTTTGTATATGTATTATACTGTATTTTGGCCAGGCGCAGTGGCTCACGCCTGTAATCCCAGCACTTTGGGAGGCCGAGGCGGGCGGATCACGAGGTCAGGAGATCGAGACCATCCTGGCTAACACGGTGAAACCCCGTCTGTACTAAATATACAAAAAATTAGCCAGGCGAGGTGGTGGGCGCCTGTAGTCCCAGCTACTCTGGAGGCTGAGGCAGGAGAATGGCGTGAACCCGGGAGGCAGAGCTTGCAGTGAGCCGAGATCACATCACTGCACTCCAGCCTGGGCGACAGAGTGAGACTCTGTCTCTAAATAAGTCAATAAATAAATAAATAAAATATGCTGTATTTTTACAATAAAATAGAGAAAAGAAAATACTAAAATCATAAGGAAGAGAAAACATTTACAGTACTGTACTGTATTTACTAATACCCTAAGTTTACATCGTCTGTTTGTAAGATGACTTATCTGTCTGAAATGGCTGGCAACTGGGGCTGCAGACCTGAATCTACATATCAAGCAATTCAACTTCTTGTAATGTCATGACTTCTCTCTGCTTGTGAGACTTAGGGCATCACTAGTGGCACTTCCTTTGAGTCCCATGGTGTTATTCAAGGTTTTCAGTATTGCACCAAACATGACAAAAAATACACGAGAACTGTGAGAGATCACTTTTTACTGTGATGTGCAATTTACTGGAGATGAACTCCTCGGAGATGTTTAGTAACACATGGTGTTTTAAGAGGATACTCGAAACACTTGAACTCACCGCAATAGCAACAGGAGGTGGCCATGAAATGAATATAGTTAATTTTATGCAGTTAAGTTTTAATACCACATCTTTATATTTACGTTTCTTTTGACTTTGAATGGTGCCACCTATGGTCTGTGTGCACAAATTTGGATAAATACTAACGTTTTACAATAGATTTGTGTATGTTTTATGGTAGTAAATGATAAAAAGACTAGTATCTACATATATTTTATGCATTCATGACATATATATATATTTCTAGGCCATGCCTTCAAATTGATGCAAATCTCCAAAAAAATTTCCAATATAATTATTGAAAATCCATGTATAAGTGGACCCATGCAGTTCAAACCTGTGTTGTTCAAGGGTCAACTATATATCATCAAAGTTTGCTACGCTAGGTTTTATCTAGGATTTCACA
Source organism: Colobus angolensis palliatus (assembly GCF_000951035.1). Lineage (NCBI taxonomy): Eukaryota > Metazoa > Chordata > Mammalia > Primates > Cercopithecidae > Colobus > Colobus angolensis. The sequence goes on along the minus strand of NW_012120710.1, from coordinate 7,473,932 downwards.
TGCTTTTACATTTCTATATAGCCAATATAATGATTTTCTGTTGTTCAAGTTCTCTTTTTTTTTAGCAATTTTTCTATTTCCATTTTTATGTGTCTCTTCTATTTCAAACAAGATAACCACCAACATACAACTGGATATACAGTCATCCCTCAGTATCCTTTGGGGACTTGTTCTAGAACCCCTGAGGATACCAAAGTCCACAGATGCTCAGGTCCCTTATATAAAATAGCATAAATAAATAAAATAGCATACACAGTATTTGCATATACCTACACACATCCTCCTGTATACCTTATACCATCTCTAGATTTCTTATAATACCTCATACAATGTAAATGATATGCAAGTATTTGTTATACTGTATGGGATTTTTAATTTGTATTATTTTTTTCCCACAAATATTTTCGATCCACAGTTGGTTGAATCCCAGAGGATACAGAGGGCTACCTATAGCTGCATTGTTTTTTAAACACTAATCTCTGCAAGATGATTAAAAGAAATGTTTTTCCCTCCATACATACACTACTGGAGAAACTCCTTCCCTTTCATTTGAACTAGTGGAGAGGAGCAGTGGAGTCCATCCATAGGATAAACTGTTTCATGCTGCCCTAAACTGTTTTTGTTTAAACTACAGAGAAGCGTTGACTGGAAGTATCCAAATGGGGTCACCACTCAGATAAATAAATAAAACCAAGAAAAATAGCCAGTAAGATTTGTAAAAGCCTTCATATTATCAATGTACTTGCCATAGTTCTAAACATGCAGTTAGATGTATACACATGGAGAAATGGATAAGCAGATGCACACATGCATTAGTACAGTCATGCAATACATAACGATGTTTCCGCCAATGACAGACCACATGTATGACAGAGATCCCATAAGATTATAATAGAGCTGAAAATTTCCTACTGCCTAGCAACATCGTAGCCATCGTAACATATGTGTTTGGGGTGATGCTGGTGTAAATAAACCTGCACGGCCAGTTGTACAACTGTATAGCACATACAATTATGTACAATACATAACATCTGATAATAAACAACTATGTTACTGTTTTATGTAGTTACTATACTTTTAATCATTATTTTAGACTGTACTCCTTCTACTTATTAAAAAATGTTAACTATAAAACAGCCTGAGGCAGGTCCTTCAGGAGATACCCCAGAAGGCACTATCATAGGAGATGACAGTTCCATGCATGTTACTGCCCCTGAAGACCTTCCAGTGGAACAAGATGTGGAGGTGCAAGACAGTGATATTGATGATCCTGACCCTGTATAGGCCTGGGCTAATGTAAATGTTTGTGTCTTAGTTGTTAACAAAAGTTAAAAAAGTTAAAAAAAGGTGATAAAAAAAGCTTTATAGAATAGGATATAAAGAAAAACTATTTTTGTACTATTGTACAATGTGTGTTTTAAGCTAAGTGTTATCACGAAAGAGTCAAGAGGTTAAAATTAAGTTTATAAAGTAAAACAGTTACATTAAGCTATGGTTAATTTACTGTTGAAGGAAAATTTGTTGTGAATTTAGTGTAGCCTCTGTACAGTATGTATAAAGTCTACAGGAGTGTACAGTAGTGTCCCAGGCCTTCACATTCGCTCAACACTTACCACCCAGAGCAACTTCTCGGCCTGCAAGCCCCATTCATGTTAAGTGCCCTATACACCTGTACCGTTTTTTATCTTTTATATTTTTACCGTAAGTTTTCTATGTTTAGATACACAGATACTTACCATTGTGTTACCGCTGCCAATAGTACTCAGTACAGTAACATGCTGTAAAGGTTTATAGCCTAGCAGCAGTAGGCTATAGCATGTAGCCTACATGTGTAGCAGGCTCTACCATCTAGGGTTGCGTAAGTACACACTAGGATGTTTGCACAACGACGAAATCACTTAACACATTAATCAGAACATATCCCCATCGTTAAGCAATGCATGACTGTATGTTACCACAGACCAGTGGTTCTCAGGGGGCAGCACTGCCCCAAGAGGCAGTTTGGACAATTGTCAAGAGTATTTTTTTTTTTTTTAATCACTGCTAACAGTGGAGTGGAGGTAGATATCCTGCAGTGCTGTATTCCTGGACCATGAAATTTGACCAACTTCCTGCACTACTTTCAAATGTACTGCTAGACATACATGTAAGTTAAAACCTATTTAAAATAAACTCAGAACCTAAAGCAGTTTTATGTATAAATATTTTTAATAGTTTTGATAAACATTAAACATCAGTTTTTATTTAGTATCTACTGTATTTCTTCATTTTCTTATGCTTTCTGTATAGAACAGCTTCCACTCCCAAATTTATTTGCATAAATAAATGTAAACATCTATCTACTTTAGACATGTTGTTGATTTTTATGGGTACAAGTGCATCTTATCTATGGATCTTCTTTTGGGATAATATAAGGACTTTATAAAATACTTGTTATGAAAAGGGAGAATTGGGTTGAGAACCACTGTTCTTTCTTTTTTAATATATATTTTCTTTTTTATTTTATATTTTGCTCCCAGTCTCCAGACTGATGAGAACCACTGTTCTAAAGAGTAGAGACTCTAGGTACAATGGAAAGTGATTATTGAAGAAACAAAGCTGTACTGTCCGCAACACACACATGCGCACACAAGCTTTTGGATGTGACATTCTACTCTGTTGTTAAGATGTCTGAGACCCTTGCAACGTTGTTCCCTTTATTGAGGAAAAATAAATTTCTCACTTTTTCTATATTACAGAAGCAGGCATTTATCAAAACTGAGGAAATGATATATTTCTTACTAGGATTGTTGATATTTCCTTGACTTTTATCTTCTAAAATATAAAGAGATTTTGAGTTAGTTATATTGTACATCTGTTTATCCAGAAAAGAAAGATCTGATTAAAAATTAAGCAAACTCGGTTATCTCTGGGAGTGGGTCTGAGGGGCAGGGTAATAGGTTTATGGGTATGTGTGGGGTTAGGGGAAGGGTTTAATTTGTTCTCATCTGTGCTCTTTGAATTTTTTTTTTACCATCAATATGTGTTTACATTAAAATAAACGTTAAAATTTTGTTTACAAAAAAGTATTTTCTACATATTGAACTTAGATTCCCAAGTACATTAATACCTAGTATTCATTGAGTGTTTACTGTGTGCCATGCATTGTGCAAATGCTTTATGTACACTGTCACCTTTACTTCTTAGTCTTATTAGCCAGGTATAATTATCCATATTTCACATATATTCCTTAAAACATCCATGCAATGTTTTGAGGAATGCCATGCATAAAATCACGGAGGTAACTGGTGCTAGAAATATCAAATTTCAAATTTGCTCTGAATTACTATGCTATGCAGATGTTTCTCGACTTATGGTGGGGTTGTGTCTCAATAAATCCAAATGTAAGTTGAAAATACCAAAAGTCAAAAATGCATTTAACTCACCCAACCTACAGAACATCATGGCTTAACCCAGCCTACCTTAAACGTGCTCAGAACAGTTACATGAGCCTGCAGTTGGGCAAAATCAGCTAACATAAACTTATTTTATAATAAAATATAGAATGTCTCATGTAATCTATCGAATATTGTACAGAAAGTGAAAAAGAGAATGGTATGGGTACTTGAAGTATGGTTTTTACTGAATATGTATGGCTTTCAGACCATTGCAAAGTCAAAAAATCCTAAGTTGAACCTGATAGAGCAGGAGCACCGTCATCTCGGACAAACACTGCCACTTTAAATTCCAGCTTCCTTTCTAGCCTCATGCATTTCAAGGAAATCACCTCTTCTAACTACAAGCAGACAGAAGGAGCAAACAGTAAAACACAGATAAAACAGCTGGGGCACAAAGGGAGGTGGGGGGAAAGTCTCTTGGGTAACTCCCAAACTTCACCCTCATACAATGGGCCCCAGTAAAACGGTAGGCCTTAATAAGCACATTCCTTTCCCTTCAGGTGCACTAAGTTAGGGAAGCTAAAAGCAGACTTGGGGAATATGCCTGCAGCTGCAGAATGATGTATGGGAACAGACACACAACTCTCCCTCCCAGATAAGCACAACAAAGAGACACAGAAGCAGTCCAAGCCTCTGATAAACTCTCCCACCCTGAATCCTTAAAAACTCTTAGTCGGTAAAAAAAAAAAGTGAGCCTCTAACCTCACTCGGCCAGAAGGCGCCTCTCAGGTTTTCTCTAAAATAGATCTGTCCTAACTGGCAAGCCACCTTTTCGTGTTTCTTTCCTCTTTCTTTAATTCTTACAGAACCATTGTAACTTGGAGACCATCTGTACTACCAAGTGTGTGCCTAGCATTGAAATATTATGATATTACCATATTTTAACAGCTTTGAAGCCAAATAGCAATTTCAGGTGCCCAGGATAGAGGTGGATAACTAAATCTGTTTGGAAGACAAGTGTAGCACAAAGTGAACAAAGCTTGAAAAGTTTGAGTCCTGAGTGTCTCTTTCTAGCCTATTATAAATTCCTTAATCATCTTATGTTCCATGTTCTCATCTCTGAAGTGTCAATAACATTCATCTCATTGGATTAAATGAGCTCCTGTGTACTGTTTTCACATCACCTTTTTAAAAGCTACACACAGCTTTCCAGGAGAGGGCACAATACACTGTAGTCCCAGCAAAATCTAGTGGCCTATTGGATGATACAGAGTGCGGTGAGGAGCACAGAATGGCTGGTCCCAGTATTGGCACACTGCACAGTCCTCATTCACGGTTCTTGGATGATACTATTTCTATGTCTACAGATTCCCTCACCCTGGGAAGCCTGCCTCATTCTGGAATAGACAGGCCCAGCTGGAAGCCAGCTGTTCCAGTTTAAGATCAAGTGCCTTTTTTGATGTTTGGCCCAGAGAACCATAATAGCAGCCTGCTGCTCACACTGAAAGTTCTCAACGTTTTCGCTGTCTGGCTTGCAGACTGGGGTATTGGCAAGTGTACAGCCCAGATGTCCTCCCCAGACCCCGTAAGACTGAACTAACTGAATGATTATGGTAAAGGACTTAGAATCCATGGTGCCTCCACCCCCAGTAAAGAATGTATTACCAGGCTTTTCATTCAGTTGTATCATTTTTATTCCTAAACAAGAAAGAGGTTTTCAGATAATAACAAAGGCAGCTACTATTTACTACTATGCTACTACCATTCATTTTGCTGGGTACTTTATCTCATTAGGTCTTTAATCAGTCCTGCAAGACAGAAGCTTTCCTCATTTTACAGATGTGAAAGCAGAGGCATAGAAAAGCGAAGTAACTTATATAAAGTTACTGAGAGGAAAGAGGCAGAGACTTCCTGAAGCCAGGTCTGTCTGTCTACACTGCTCAGGTTCATCTCCCGCCATGCTCACTGGTTGCTTTCAGATAAGCACAGTTTGATGAGCAAGACCCCCGTGATGGCACTGTGCAAACCCGCGACCAGCAAGCTGAAGAGATGTAGATGCACAAGGTGTGTCATCAGTGTCACTAGAGGTTCACTTCAAAGTTGTGGCCAAATAAATCTGACAGTACAAACTTGGGTCAATATAAAAGAGGTCCTGGACCCTTTTCTCTGAGCCTATGTTCTCTGAGCCTTTATTTAACTAATAGAAAACGCTGTTTCTGTATACAGCATGCAGCTTCCATTGACAGCAGTGTTACGTGAAGTTCAGCACTGTGTGGCTGGATATAGTTTTTAAGATGCCAAATATCTAACTTCTTTAACAGATCATCATTTCCATAATAACAAAACCTGCAAAAAATATTTTCAAAGTACTGCATGAACTCAGGAGAAAAGGTTTTAAGAACTGGACAGTGGCTTGCACCCTGAGATTCTATGGTTTTATAGTCCTTACAAATATTCCTGTCATGTACATGTGACTACTGATGGCTACATTTGATAGATGATAATTATGAGGCATAGACAGTCCCGTGCATGTCTAATGGTGACTATACTCCCCAAACTGGCATCTTCCCCTCTGACATGTCTATCAGTTGCTTACCAGGTAGTGGAAAAGGTTCTGGAATTTTCATTCCTAAATGAGAAGGAAGTTTTCAATGACTTACAGTTTGCTCCACTGAGTATAATTTTCAAACTCTTGTCTGCTGAGCTTAAGAGATGCAAGCACCCAAGGCCCCAATGCACTATAGTTTCTGGCTTTTTATTTAAAAGTTCTGCTTACATAAACCCTCATTATACAAATCCACACCAAAATTAGAAGAGTCTTCTGCCATAGCACTTCACTGAGCGTGTTTATGCCAGGAGAATACCGTGTTTTGTTACCTGGAGATACAGGCAATGAGATGTTAGCCAAGACTAACAGTCAACTTGTGCATAAAGTTAGGTTTCTATTGAATAATTTTAGCTGTAGAACCTGGAAGGTGCTGGATTGATGCATCCAGATCCCAGGAGCCTTTCCCTCAGCCATATCCAGAGCAGAACTAACTTTCCTGCCCCAGACACAATGTTCCAGGAGCACATGAATGCACAGGAGGAAAGGGACTTTTTCTACACTTCCCCAGCTAAATATTTGTAGATGACTGGCAGGCAGCTATAAGGGAAATATTCATGAATAATAGTCTCATGACAGTATTCTCTTAAATGCGTGGGGAATCCTGCTCACCTCATTCTTGGGCTCAGGGAATAAATAGAAAGCTGTCTTACCTGGTATTTCGGTGGGTTCAAGGATTTTCACACCTAAAGGCAGAAATGAATATTGGTTTGTATTAAACAGTTATCTTATATTGTTAATACTCTCTTTTGTTACGCTTCCTCCATTTCCAACTCAAAAAAAAAAAAAAAAAAAAAGAAAAAAAAAAAAAAAAAGGGCAGAGAGAAAGAAAAAACAAAACAAACAGCGACAACAAAAACACCAACACCTTTCAGTGGCTCTTCATTCTCCATGTGACAGAGTCCAAACTCCTTAGCCTGGACTTTAAGAACTTCCACAATCTAACCCCTGTCTCTCCAACTTTATCTTCAGAAGGCAGTCCTAATACATCAGTTTTTGGATGAAACAGTACTGGTTTTACATTTCTGCTTGGTTTAGCTCTATTGTAATTATAGTTATTAGCTCCGTGACTTTGGGCAGACTATTTAATACCCCTAACTTCGGTTTCTCATTTTGCAAGAGAAATATTCACTTCTTACATCTGTAGTTAGTGAGGATTAAAGGAAAGACCACATAAAAGTGCTTGGTACACTGCATGGAGCAAAAAAAGGAACTCAATACATGAAGTCCCTTTCTTCTAGTCTAACGCATTCCTCAAACTCTCCAGGCTCAGTAATATTTTTTTTCTTTTTTGAGAGACAGGGTCTCACTGTGTCAACCAGGCTGTGGTGGGGTACAATGACACGATCATAACTCACTGTGATTCTCCTGCCTACGCCTCCCAAAGAGCTGGGATTATAGGTGTGAGCCACTGTGCTGGCCTTTCACAATGTTCTTAATCCTAGGAATCCTTATTGTCTCCTAACCATGTAGCTAGTCTCAGTAAATAGATTATTTACCAGGTGAAATGGTGAGCCCCTGACTTTTTATTCCTAAGGATGAGAATAAGAACTATTTAGTAAAAAAATGCAATCAGCTTGAAAATTAATTTGACCTTATACTTGATTTCTGTAGTAGAAAACTCAGAACGTTTTGAGAAATGGCAGGGGACAAGGTAACAAAAAGAAGATATTTAACCCACTGGAGCCTAACTGATGATAAAAACTAAGGCTAGTGACTCAGAATCTCTCCTAGGTTAAGCATCTCTTGTTCATTTTTTAAAAATTCAACCCAAAGACCTTGACCCAAAATTGTCATTATATGTAATATATAAAATATGCTTCCTAATTACATAATACGTTATAATTTGGAAAAATACAGAAAATTATTAAAAATTAAAGTTCTCTTAAAACTGCAGATCTCAGAAATATTCTACTCATTCTTAACATTTTTGGTGTATTTCAATCATTTTGCTATGCATACATATGTATGCATATACATTTCTAAAAGTTGGTATTATACTGTATATGCTGTTTTATATCCAATTATTTACCATTGTATTAAGAATACTTTCTTCTATCTTTAGATGGTTTCAAAAACATGATTTATAAGTTGTTTAGTGTTTCATAATATAGATAGTATTTTATTTAACCATACCCAACGGTTGGACACTGAGGCTGTTTCTAAATTTTTGCTACTGTCAAATACAAATTATAGGAGACCATTGCTTTAGACTAAGTTTCTGCAGTAGGCCCCAAAAGACTAGACTAAAAATTGACATGGAGTCGTCCATGCTAAAGTTCCACACCACCTAAACTAAGTTGTCTGACCTTCTAAGAAATCAGGAGAAAGAAATAACAAGATTTCCCAAACAGGCCAGTTTAAAATCTTCAATCAGCTTAATAAATGAAGTTCCTGCTGCTTCAATCCTTACACACAAAAAAGGTAGCCTGAAATAAACTGATGTTAACTAATCAGTTATTTTTCTACTGTTCTGTCTAAAAGTAACTAATATACTCTGTTCTTTGCTTCCACTTTCTTTGGCTCTTCTTTGTCTTTAAAGCCAAACTTCTGTGCTCAGCTCAATGGAACACTTATTCTATGGAATAAAGTGTTGTCCAATTCTAGAATCTCAAATAAAGCCAATTGATCTCTTTAAATTTGTTGTACTTTTGTCTTTTGACACTACCATAACACTGTGATAAGCATTTTTGTACACAAATCTTTGTGTTCATCTCTAATTTCCTTGAGATAAATATCCAAAAGTGTCATAACTGAGTCAAAAGGTATAAACATTTTTAAGACGAGTAATACAACTACTAAATTGCTCTCCAAAAAAGTTCCAATTTATAATCTCACTAGTAATTTATGAGACTCTTCCTGTCCCGGTACCCATGAGGACATCTGAGTAATTTTTTTTTTCAAGACAGAGTCTCGTCGTGTCACCCAGGCTGGAATGCAGTGGCGTGATCTCGGCTCACTGCAACCTCCACCTCCCAGGTTCAAGTGATTCTCCTGCCTCAGCCTCCTGAGTAGCTGTACAGGCGTGCGCCACCATGCCCGGCTAATGTTTGTATGTTTAGTAGAGACGGGGTTTCACTATGTTGGTTGGGTTTCACAGGCTGATCTTGAACTCCTGACCTCGTGATCCACCGGCTTTGGCCTCCCAAAGTGCTGGGATTACAGGCGTGAGCCACCCAGCCCGGCCATTTGAGTAACATTAAAAATAAAACAAAAACAAATACTTGAGGATGAGTTATACTTTGGATGTACTAAATAATCAAATGGATATAGCTAATGGCATATATTAATCAGATTGCTGGAGATAGAAATAAATACAAAGAATAGTCATTTTAATTTAGAAAAAACAACACTATTTGTTATGCCCTGCCCAATACCCTAGGGGTCACAAGAATGTGGGGAAAAATTAGTCACACCTTTCTCTATTTGGTGGGATGACCTAAAGATCGTTAGATGGGAGAAACAGAGTTGCTATGTCATTTTTCTAAAGAATTCTACCTGAAATCCAGGAGGGTCTCTAATATACCAAACCAGTAAGCTAAGGTGAGCTCTGCCTTCCTCCCACTTTTCTTACCATGACATTCTTCCCTGTTCCCACATGTAAAGGGAGATATATTACAAAATGTAAGCCCCCAGAATTTATATAAATGTCTTACCACGGTCTTCAAGCTTCTGGTTTTTCTCACCTGAGTTACAAAAAGCAGCTTATCAGTTTTAACAATGGAACAAAAGAATTGGCAGTTACTATAGCTACAGCAAAATTATTTTCAGTAAATATGAAAATATTCCCACCAGTAAAGGGAGGTATCTTGTAAAATGTAAGCCCCCAGAATTTATAAAAAAATGTCTTACCATGGTCTTCAAGCTTCCAGTTTTTCTCACCTAAGTCACAAAAATAAGCTCATCAGTTTTTAATGTTGGAACAAAAGAATTGGCAGTTACTACATCTACAGAAAAATTATTTTCAAGAAATATGAAAATATTCCCACCTGTAGAGGGAGGTATCTTGCAAAATGTAAGCCTCTAGAATTTTTTTTTTTTTTTTTGACACGGAACCTCGCTCTGTTGCCAGGCTACAGTGCTGTGGCAGGATCTCAGCTCACTGCAACCCCCAACTCCCTGGTTCAAGGGATTCTCCTGCCTCAGCCTCCCAAGTAGCTGGGATTACAGCCACATGCCACCACGCCCGGCTGATTTTTTATTTTTAGTAGAGATGGGGTTTCACTATATTGGTCAGGATGGTCTCAATCTCCTGACCTCGTGATCCGCCCGCCTCGGCCTCCCAAAGTGCTGGGATTACAGGCATGAGCCACCGCGCCCAGTCAAACCCCCAAAATGTATAAAAATGTCTTACCATGGTCTTCAAGCTTCTGGGTTTTCTCACCTGAGTCACAAAAAAGAAGTTCATCAGTTTTAACGATGACACAAAAGAACTGGCAGTTACTATTGCTACAGCAAAATTGCTTTCAGGAAATATGACTATAAAGAACCATTTGATATGTCCAGGAAACTACCCTACTAAACTTAAGTTGTCGATCAGAGTCTAAATGTACCTTAGCTAATGAGCTGGAACATTCTCTGCCCCCACTATTAAGAAAAGTATTACAAATAGCTTGTCTACCAGGGATCTCAAGGAGCGGAGAAAATGTCTATGTTGAAGAGTCAGCTAAAGTCCCTGTGAAGTGATCAGTAGAACCTGTGACTGCAATGGAACAATAAAAAGAAGGGCTGCTAAGAAGTCTTCAAGGTGTAAAGTGCTTCACTTCTATCGGGACAGGAAGTATCTTCCCAAACATGAAATAAATTGCATGTTTTAAAAAGGCTAGAACCTCTTCTCTTTGCAACAAAGAAAAATTTACTGTAGCCACATAAACCAAACACATGATAAGGAACTTACATGCAAAGAAATTATTTGGGCCATATATCCTCAAGTGGAAACTTTAAGAGCATCTAATCACCTACATATTTTAGTTAAACAACATTAAACATCAAGCATCAGCATATTTGAGAGATGCAGATATGCAGAGTTCTGTGTTTTCGTCTGAGTATTTGGAGTCATATAGGTTCATTTCAATGACTGAATACAGAGCTGTACCTAAGAAGCCCCCAGAACTGGTCAAGAATGACTAGCTCTTCATTCTCACCACCCGTATTCCCCAGAAAGTTTCCATGTTGTTCAGATCTCCATAAAGCCAATTCTCCCATCTGAGAAAGGTACATTTCCCTAGAATAGCTTCTTTATTTTTTTCTTCTCATATAGGCCAAGTCACTGCTTTCTATCTGCAAATATTCTTCAGCTAAGAAATACATTTGCTAAACAAGAAAGAGCTATTAAACATCCAGGTGAGGATTATTATTAACTTTGGAGACAGGGTTTCGCCCTGTCACCCAGGCTGGAGTGCAGTGGGCATGATCTTGGCTCACTGCAACCTCTGCCTCCCAGATTCAAGTGATCCTTCCGCCTCAGTCTCCCAAGTAGCTGGGACTACAGGTGCACACCACCATGCCTGGCTAAGTTTTGTATTTACAGGTGCACACCACCATGCCTGGCTAAGTTTTGTATTTTTTGTAGAGATGGGGTTCCACCATGTTGCCCAGGCTGATCTCAAACTCCTGGGCTTAAGTGATCCACTCACCTTCGCCTTCCAAAGTGCTGGGATTACAGGCATGAGCCACCATGCCCAACCAAGACTATTTTTAAAAATTAGAGCATACTCACCAGGGTTGTAGACATAGATGGGTTGAAAATATTCTGAAATACAGACATGTTTTCATTACATGGTACTATGCTTAGATGTGAATGTCAGGTTCAGTCTATTTTTAAATGTTCATTAATAATAAAGATTTAGTTGGCTTATATTTAAGAAACATAAAAATATGGTTATTATGAGAGATATAAAATTTCAATTCAAACATAAATGGATGTGGATTCACTTTTTTTTTTTTTTTTCTGGGATGGAGTCTTGCTTTGTCGCCCAGGTTGGAGTATAGTGGCACGATCCCGGCTCACTGCAACCTCTACCTCCCAGGTTCAAGCGATTCTCCTGCCTTAGCCTCCCAAGTAGCTGGGATCACAGGCACCTGCCACCACACCTGGCTAATTTTTATATTTTTAGTAGAGCCAGTTTCACGTGTTGCCCAGGCTGGCCTCAAACTCCTGACCTCAAGCAATCCACCCGCCTCAGCCTCTGGATGTGGATTCATTTAAGTTACATGAAAAACAAAAATTCACAGGAAAGCTAGCCAGGAAGACAGCTAGAAACAGACCCTTGTTTTTGAACTTTTTTTGTCTCTCTTCTGATACCTTTGGTATGTTTTTAAACTTTTTAATGAGGAAATCTTCAAAAGGATCCACCCAGAGCATGTCTTCATCCAAAGGCATTTTTGGTATCTTCAATTCAAATTTATTAGGCCTATTTGATAATGCTGTTCCTTAATACTCTTAGAATTTTCTACCTTCCCAAATCTTTCCCACAGTCTTCTAAGAAAGATTTTTTTTTTTTTTGGGTCACATCCTCTTATTTTTTCCCTGAAGAAGTTAAAATCGACCATATTACCCTTGTGTCATCCCATTCTCCTCCCTCCTTGACCTATATTCATGCCATTCCTTCATTGGTCTCCCAAATGTTATTTCCTAAGATAAGAAAATATAGGAACAGGAGCTAGCTCTTTGCACAGGAGTCAAGTGGGAAATCGCTGAAGATGCAGGGGAATTAAGGAGTCCTTAAACTCCTATAAGGTCAGGCTCGGATGACAGCGGCATGTTCCTTTTATGCCCAGGCCAGTGCAGTGTTTGAGAGAAGAGCCACAGGCAAGTCTGTGGGTGGGGATGAGGGTGGCAGTGGGGAGCTGGCAGCAAAGGCTCCTAGGCTCTCCACCGGAAAAGGTACCAGCAGTAGCACAATTGAGCTTTGAGAAAATGATGTCTGATAGTATGACAGCACAGTGGTGGGGTGGCTCTGACCTTCTCATACCTATGAGAAGTCACTGATAAAATTCCTACTGTAGGGATAAGACCTTAAAGCGTACCTTACCTAGGTTCTCAACACAGTTTTCAGTTTTAAGTCCTGAAACACAAAGATAAAGCTTTATTAGTTAGACATAATCAACCCTAGTAAATATTTCAATTCATCTATGGCTATTGGTAACCGAATCTGTCAGCTCCTGGTCTATCAGACTCATAATTAGTAAGATGCAAATTGCAGGCTGGGCATGGTGGCTCATACCTGTAACCCCAAGGCTGATGCGGGAGGATCGCTTCAGCCCAGGAGTTCGAGACCAGCCTGGGCAATATAGGAAGACCCCATTTCTACAATTTTTTTTTTAAAAAATTAGCCAGGCATGGTGGCACACACCTGTAGTCCCAGCTACTCAGGAAGGTCAGGTGGGAGGATCACTTGAGCCCAGGAGGTTGAAGCTGCAGTGAGCTGTGATCACGCTACTACATTCCAGCCTGGGTGACAGAGTGAGACCCTGTCTCAATTATTTAAAAAAATTGCAGAACAATTATATTTTAGTATTTACAGTACAGCCACCAAACAGCCATATGACCTCTGACAAAACACCTAAGCCTCCTGGAATTCAGTTTTCTTATCTGTATCTTTTACTAGGAGACTGCTTCAAATGACTTTCAAGAGCCCATCCTGGGCTAATACTTTATCATTCTATACTATAATTAGTCTGCAAAATTTAGGAGAAAATTTACCTGTCCAACTAATCCTCTCTTCAGATACTAAATGTCCTCAACAAACCTATCCCTCTACTACAACAATTCCGATCCTTTGAAGAAAAAGAATCTCAATGAGACCTTCAACATCCTTTAATATTTGAACAAAGATCCTTCGCATTCATATAAAGAAAACGAGTTGGTATGCACCAGAATATTCATTTGTGTATGAGGAAATCCACAATGTTTGGAGAACAGAACGTGGCATCTGACAGTACTTTTTGTAAGGCCCTAGATGTTCTCACTGGTGATGCCCTAGAAAAAGTTGTCAGTGCTGCAGTGATTCCCCTGAGACTTGACAGAAAGGGAATCTACCAGCCAACAGCAGTAAGGTAAGAAGGTTAGTGAGACAGCATACAGATCTGGTGCAGTATGAGCCATATGGAAGGCCTACCAGAATGCACAACGAAGGTCCAGATGCCTCGCGGTCTCTATTCCATACCTGACGAACACACTAATCTAACCTGGAAGTTCAGCTACCTGAGGAGGAGCCTCTTTACCTACAGTAGGAGAATCCCTAGAGAGGCCTGGCTCCTAAAAAGATATATACTTCTATAATCTACTCTCAAGTCCTGCTCCATTTGTAGTGAGTGTCTGAACCAAAAATCCAGATGATTTGGTCCGTTTTCTACTGGTCCTGGAAATAACAGATCTGTTATAATCTGGACAGTACCCTGAGGTTAAACTCAGGCATTTGACTAGACTAGAAATTTAAAAATTGGTTCTAGAGATTATTGCAAAATATTGTCTCAGGGCACAGTGGCTCACGCCTGTAATCTCAGCACTTTGGGAGACCAAGGCGGGTGGATCACCTGAGGTCAGGAGATCGAGACCATCCTGGCCAACATGGTGAAACCCCATCTCCACTAAAAATACAAAAATTAGTCCAGTGTGGTGGTGTATGCCTATAATCCCAGCTACTTGGGAGGCTAAGGCCAGAGAATCACCTGAACCCCAGAGGCAGAGGTTGCAGTGAGCCAAGATCGCGCCATTGCACTCTAGCCTGGGCGACAAGAGTGAAACTCTGCCTCAAAAAAAAAAAAAAAAAAAGTTGTCTCAGCAGGAGATGAGTGAGTACGAGCCTCATCCAGAGAGCTTATTTGAGGATAAGGTGAAGGTGAGGGGAATTGTGGATGAGAAGGCTACAGATGTAAGTTGAAAGATGCAACCTGGAGACCAGCTACCAGGGGGATTTTGAAAGGCTTTGTCTTTTGTCTGTAGCACAAGTTAGAGCATGTTTCTCAAAGTGTAGTTTTCCAGCCACATACTTCAGAATCACCTGGGTGCTTATTAAAAAGGCACATTCCAGGACCATAGCCAGGACTATTATTGCTGCATACTTTCTAGAGGGGGATGCCTTGTAATCTGCATTTTAAATAAGCACTCCAAGTGATTTTTATGCACAAAATTTTTGAAGGCCTCCTGAATAGAAAAGAATGGGTATCCTTATTTATTATATATTTTTTTCTTTTTGAGATGGAGTCTCGCTCTGTCACCCAGGCTGGAGTGCAGTGGCGAGATCTTGGCTCACTGCAACCTCTGCCTCCTGGGTTCAAGCAATTCTCCTGCCTCAGCCTCCTAAGTAGCTGAAATTACAGGCACCCACCACCACACCCAGCTAATTTTTGTACTTTTAATAGAGGCAGGGTTTCACCATGTTGGCGAGGCTGGTCTTGAACTCTTGACCTCAGGTGATCCACCTGCCTCATCCTCCTAAAGTGCTGGGATTACAGGCGTGAGCCACTATACTGGCCTCTTTAATGTTTAACACAGAGTCATTTTGTTAATATTGCATTTCTCTTCCCTATTTAAACTCTGGATTTAATTTTCTATTTAGCATTTTCAATAGCAGTAATCAAACTATTTTGAGTTTCTGAAGAAGGAGCAGGGTTAAAAATGGATAAGAGAATTGGTTCAGAAATAAAAGGAGAGGCACAAATATATAAGGAATGAAAAAGGAAACCTGACAACAGATTCAGCAGATGTAAAAAGACATGAGAATATTATGAACAGCTTTATGCCTACTAATTTGAAATACAAAGGCAAATGGACAAATTCCTAGAAAAATTTAACTTACTAACCATTAAGTAGTTTAAAATTTTTCCAGAAAGAACACACCAAGATAATTCAATTCTTATAGACAGAGTACCAGAGAGAAGGGAGTGGCCCAAACAGAACTCCAGAGATCTGCAAAGGGTTTCCCTCAAGTATTCAGTGGAGTGCTGATCAGATTATATGTGTGAGATAACTACCCAAGGCCAGAGAAAGAACCTGCAAAGTCAAAAATAGTGTCTATTCCCATCAACCAGGCTGGGAAACCTTATAATCCACAGGCACTAAGTAGAGTATTGAGAAGGGTACAGCCTCAGCAGTGAGAGATAATGAGCCCTAGATTAAAGTGACTCTGGTTCTGCCTAGAAAATCTGAAGAATCAGCCCTAAAACAATCAAACTGTTTTAAAGTAAATTAACTATGTACCAGAACGAAGCTCAAGAATATTTTTAGAAATATAAAATTACCATGCACACAACAAGGTAAAATTCACATCATCTTACACCCAATCAAAAAATACCAGCAAAGAAGCAGGAAAATACAATTCATCATGACAAGAGAACTCAATCTAATGAAACTACTCCAGAGCTGACACAAATGTTAGTATTATTAGAAAAGCAAATTAAAGTAGTCATTACAACTGTATTCCATGTGTCCAAAAAATAGATTAAAGGTGTTGTCTTACCAGTTGCCACACAAAATACCAGAGACTGGATGGCTTAAACAACAGATTTTTGTTTCTCATAATTCCAGAGCTGGGAAATCCAAGATCAAGGTACTGGCAGATTCAATTTCTGGTAAAGGCTTTCTTCTTGCCTTGCAGATAGCCACCTTCTCACTATATCCTCATATGTCAGAGAAAGAGCAAAGCCATGGTCTCCTTTCCTCTTCTTAAAAGGACACTAGACCCATCATGGGTACTCCCACCCTCATGACCTAATCTAAACCTAATTACTTCTCAAAGGCCCTACCTCCAAATACCATCACAGTGAGGATTAGGGCTTCAACATATGAATTTTGTGGGAAGAACATTCAATAGTGAATGTCAGTACTACTAACAGGTGTTAAGTAGAGATGTGGAAGATGTAAAAAGACCCAAAATGAATTTCTAGAGATAAAAATTCTGAGACGAAAAACACACTAGAGAGAATTACTGACAAACTAGACACTGCAGAAAAAAGATTAGCAAACTTGACATATTGTGGTATGCAGAATAATACCCTTCTTAAAGAGGCCTACATCCTATCCCCAGAACCTGTGAATATGTTAT
Organism: Colobus angolensis palliatus; assembly: GCF_000951035.1. Taxonomy (NCBI): domain Eukaryota; kingdom Metazoa; phylum Chordata; class Mammalia; order Primates; family Cercopithecidae; genus Colobus; species Colobus angolensis. The sequence goes on along the minus strand of NW_012120710.1, from coordinate 7,456,902 downwards.
TTTACATGGCAAAAAGAGAACTATGGTTGCAGATGTAAATAATGTTGCTAATTAGCTGGTCTTCAGGTGGGGTATTTAGCTTGGATTATCCAGGTGAGCTCAATCTAATAACATAAATCCTTAAAAGTGGAAAAAACAAGAAGTAAAAGAGAGGATCAGAGGATGCAAGGTGCAGAGGACTCAACATGCTGTTTCTTTCTTTTTTGAGATGGGGTCTCAGGGTCTCCCTCTGTCACTTAGCCTGGAGTGCACAGTGGTGCGGTCATGACTCACTGCAATATCAAACTCTTGGGCTCATGCAATCCTCCCATCTCAGCCCACCACAGGCAGCTGGAACCACAGATGCATGCCACTATGCCTGGATAATTTTTTTATTTTTTATTTTTGTAGAGGCAGAGGTTCACCATGTTGGCAAGGCTGGTCTTGAACTCCTGACCTCAGGGGATCCTCCTGCCTCAGCCTCCCAAAGTGCTGAGATTACAGGCATGAGCCGCCACACCTGGCCATCAACATGCTGTTTCTGACTGAAAATGGATGAAGGAGGCCGTAAACCAAGGAATGCAGGTAACCTCTGGAAGCTGGAAAAAGAAAGAAAACAGATTCTTGCCTAAGCCCCCAGGAAGGAATGCAGCCCTACCAACACCTTAATTTCAGCTCAGCAAGACTTATGTCAGGCTTAATACAGAATTGTAAGATAATAAATTTAGATGTGCTGTTTTAAACCATTAAATTTGTGGTAATTTGTTATGGCAGCAATGAAGTACTGAAATATACAAAATAATAGAAAACATCTAAAAATGAAACAGAGAGAAAAATACTAATAACAAAAACCATTAGAGTTTCATTGAGCTGGAGACAACCTCATGCAGTTTAATATACACATAAACAGAATCCCTAAAGGAAGAAGAGAGGGGTGAAAAAATATTTGCACAAACAGTACTCACAACTTTCCAAATATGATGAAAACTATGAACCTACAAATCCATAAAGTTCAATGAACTCCAAGCAGAAGATACATGAAAAAAACGACACTAAGTAACATCATAATCAAATTGGTCCAAATAAGTATGATAGGCCGGGCGCAGTGGCTCAAGCCTGTAATCCCAGCACTTCGGGAGGCCAAGATGGGCGGATCACGAGGTCAGGAGATCGAGACCAT
>NW_012120710.1:7427899-7454705 GCF_000951035.1 Colobus angolensis palliatus | reverse complement strand
GTTGCAGTGAGCTGAGATCACACCATTGCACTCCAGCCTGGGTGACAGAGTGAGACTCTGTCTCAAAAAAAAAAAAAAGATAAGCTACAAATTGGGAGAAAATATTTGCAAATCACATACCAAACAAAAACCTCGTATCTACCATACATAAACAATTTTCAGAAGATAAGAAAACAATCTCGTTAAAAATGGACAAAAATCTTTGAACAGATGTTTCAGTAAATATATACAAATGGCAAATAAGTATGTGAAAAGATGCTCAACATTATTACTCATTAGGCACATGCAAATTAAAACCACAATAAAATACCACCACATATCTGTTTAGAACTGTTAAAAAGACATCTATGAAGTGTCGGCAAGAATGTGGTATAGCTAGAACTCTTATGCACTCCTGGTGAGAATGCAAAAATGTACAGGTACTCTGGAAAACCATTTGGCAGCTTCTTTCAAAGTTACACATATACCTATCATATAATCCAGCCAATGCATTCCTAGGCATTTACTCAAGTGTAATGAAAGCATATGTCCATACAAAGACTTGTACATAAATGTTCATAGAAGTTTTATTTGTAATAGCCAGAGACTGGAAACAACCCACGTACTCATCAACAGGTGAACAGACATGTAAACTGTGTTATGTCCACTATTGTACGACAGCATGAATAAACTATTGATACACGCAACAACACAGATGAATCTCAAAACAATTATGCCGAGTGAAAGAAGCCAGGCAAAAAAGAGAACATACTGTATGATAAGATTTGGATGAAACTCTAGACAGTGCCAACTAATCTGTAGTGACAGAAAGTACATTAGTAGATGCCTGGGGGGATTGGGAAACAGGGAAAGGGAGGAGAAAGGAATTGCAAAGAAGCATGAAACTTCTGCAAGCAATAAATATAAAATGCTCATAGTCTTGATTGTAGTGATGATTTCATTGGCATATACATATATTAAAACTTACTAAATTTTACTTTATGTACAGTTTATTATACCAATTATAACTGAGTAAAGCTATTAAAATTTTTTTCTTAATTATGAGGATGAGATGAACAGGACCGGACTAGGTTTTGGATCTGGTCTCTAGTTCCCTACCAAAAGAAGCCCTTCACATCCCTGACTTGTTAAATACTGGAGAACTACATGGCTGTCATGTTAGCAGAGAAGTCTACAGTTAGAAACATTAGACGCAGTCTGGACAAGAGTAAATAAAGCCCTCCCACAAGTTCCTATCTTTTTCAGATCCAAAGAAATTACAAATGTCAATGACTATACTCACAGCTGATTAGAATCTCTGGCAACAAGACTACCTCAGAATTTGTAGGTCACAAGGACTTCCTCTTTCTGCAGGGCTGCTACTGCTAGCCTGTTAACTGGTCCTAATTGAGACAGACTGTCTTATCGAAAGAAAAGTCATGATTCACTAAACCAGTATCTTATTATGCAATACATTCTCTCTGAACTAAATTCCCATAAGGCTGGACAAACTCTCAAAAGCTCCACTGTCATATGGAAATCTTACCTCCAATAAACAGTCAAACCTGGCTCCTAAAACCAAATCCACTTTCACAAGCATGTGGCTGACCTGCAATTAGACCTGTGGTTTTTCTAAACAGTGGCCGAAGTGTTCACAGGGCTACCACAGAATGTTTTTATTTATTTATTTATTTATTTATGATGGAGTTTCGCTCTTGTCTCCCAAGCTAGAGTGCAATGGTGCAATCTCAGCTCACTGCAACCTCTGCCTCCCAGGTTCAAGCGATTCTCCTGCCTCAGCCTCCCAAGTAGTTGGGACTACAGGTGCCCACCACCATGCCTGGCTAATTTTTGTATTTTTAGTAGAGATGGGGTTCCACCATATTGGCCAGGCTGGTCTAGAACTCCTGACCCCATGTGATCCTCCCGCCTCGGCCTCCCAAAGTGCTGGGATAACAGATGTGAGCCACCACGCCCGGCCTCCAAAGAATATTTTTAAATTTCAAGAAAAACACAGCCAGGCTTGATATCTGTCAGACACCGTGTGAGCTACTAGCTTGAGGTAGAACTCAGTTTTAAAGTTACACATTCTACCATGTTACACACTGTTCGATGACATATGTTTGCTGTATTAGTCTGTTCTCCCACTGCTATAAAGAAAGACCTGAGACTGGGTAATTTATAAAGAAAAGAGGTTTGACTGGCTCATGATTCGGCAGGCTGTACAGGAAGTATGGCAGGGGAGGCCTCAGGAAACTTACACTCATGGCAGAAGGTGAAGGGGAAGCAGGCTCATCTTACATAGCCACAGCAAGAAGAAGAGGGAGAGGGGGAAGGTGCTACACAATTTTAAACAACCAGATGTTGTGAGAACTCTATCATGAGAACAGCGCAAGGGGGATGGTGCTAAATAATTAGAAACTGCCCCCATGATCCAATCACCTCCTTCCAGGCCCCACCTCCAACACTAGAGATGACAATTGAGCATGAGATTTGGGTAGGGACACCAATCCAAACCATATCATTTGCAAAGCTAGGTCTTTTTATCAATTGTTGTCACAAAAAGCTAGTATATGTGAAAATCAGTGTGGAACAGGAAATGAGATAGTACATAATCTGATTCCAGGGTCTGAGAAGCTGTGAACGTCCAAAAAGCAAACACATCCCATTAACAAGTAACTATTGTTAAAATAATAGTACTTTTAAAAAGCATGTGCTATTTTTCAAAAGTTTACTAAGGTGTTAAGATATAAATACTTATTGATTTGTGGTATTCATAAATACCACATTGATTTTCACATATACTTGGTTTCATTACAACAATTGCTAAAGATCCAGCTTTGCAAATTTATGATGTCATCAAACAGAATGTACTATGATATAACACGTAACTTTGAAACTGAGTTCCACCTCAAGCTAGTAGTTCACCCAGTGTCTGACAAATATCAAGTATGGCAGTGTCTGTTGTGAAATTTAAAAATATTCCTTGGCAGCCTGGTGAATTGCTATACATTCAGGGACACTTCAGCCATTGTTTAGAAGTATGAATTTCTTATGGTGTTGGATATGTCACTTCCTATTAGGCCTAGGGACATGGATCTTATTGACGTCTCAATCCTAGACAATCCCAGACAACAATACAGAAACTTTGCTACTCCCAGGAAATGCTACAGAAAGGTGCCAAGCAGAACCAATGGAGACACTTAACATTTAAAGAACACACAAGGGCTGGGGGTAGATTTATAACAAATAAGTCTGGATAGTCCTGTAGGCTCACCTTCTTTCCCCCTTTTTGATGGCTTAGCAGAGAGCTGGCTCAACAGGTCTCAGTAAACTCTACAAAATAATACTACAAGCCACTGGAGTCTAGAGGCTCCTCCTTTCTATCAGTGCTACTTTCCAGCCAGGAAACAATATTCCCTGGCCCTCTTACTCTATAAATTATGTAGAGCATTATACAGGCTGGCCTCTCTCTATGGAAACATGGACCAAAATGCCAGATAATCTCTGCTTACTCTGTTCAGTAAAAAAAAAAAAAAATGAGAGTTCAGGGGATGATATGTGCTCTACTATTTCTCTGTATATAAATTTTCTTCCTATAAACCTGATATATTTGCACTGTAGGGTGGAGGGAGTCCCAAAGCCATGGCTTCTCACGAGGTATTTATAATTCATTCACCGTCCTCCCAATCGAGGTATAATTTTCCAATGGAGTAATTTTTTTTAAGAGATGGGTGTCTCACTATGTTGCCCAGGCTACACTTGAATTCCTGGGGTCAAGGGATCCTCTTGCCTCAGCCTCCCCAGTAGCTGGGTCTATAGGCACACACCACTGCACCCAGCCCCAGTGGAGTAATTTTTAATGATAATGGATGTAGCTTGATTATACAGCTAACATTTCAACTTTATCACATTTTCTAGAAAAATAGCATAAAAGACAGTTAACCTGGGCTAATTTTCTATTGAGAAAGAAGAAGGGTTTCTGTTACTCCTTTTCTCAGAGTTCACTCACATCGGCTTGGATTAATACCAAGATTAATGCCTATGACCACCAGGAACTATGTTATCTAAAGAGACGTTGATATTCTCTCCACTTCCTGATGAACAAAGTTTTCAGCTAACTAGTTTTTGAAAAACTCACAATATATTTTTATCTTGGAAATCACAGGCAAGTTAAATCATTATTGTCAGACTGTGTTTAGCACACTAAACTTAATGCAGTAAAATTTTTTTTTACCCCTTTTAGAAATATTGTCTTTTTTAAATCCAAAGTCTCAGTTATATCCAGTCACAATGGAACAAGATTCTGACTATATCCTCCTTAGCTAGGGCTCTTAAAACACTTGGCCATTGTTCTTCACACTATTTCAAACTGCCTGTCTTTAAAGGTTACTCCAGGGAGTTTTTGATCCTGCCTTTCCATCTCTAGATGGCGGCAGAGGACTCCAACTCAGCGTTAAATCAACACACTCAAGTACAATGGCTGACTGTCAGAGCTCCCTCAATACATGGTACCTGTGCACCTCCACAATGACCTGCATTTCTCCATGCGGGTCTGAACTCTGGCGCTTTCAGAATCAATCCAACAGAACCTCTTTGGTTCTTTCATAATCCCACTCACAAACATGGCGTCTGTGGGCTCCATGGCCCACCACAGCCCATCAACCAGACCCCTGTGCTAAATTTAGCTTGTAGCCACTGCAGCCAGGGCTTTGATATAACTAACGGTTCCATAAATGGCATCTGGCCAAAGGCATCAAAAGCACCAAAAGCGGTATCATTTCTGTCAGCCCAGCTGCTGCAGCTGGGATTTTGGCTGTGCTATGCTGGTCAAGTTTCACAAGATTGGTGTAGGGAGGGAGGGTCTATGGTATAACTGGAAACTATGGCCAATTTCAAGCTACTGTCATGTAGGGGGAGCAGGAAAGAAGACATGCATACCCACAATCTGTTCCCATGAGCTCATCTAAACTGGCCCCAGCTGGCTTGGTTTCCGGTCAGGTCCAATGTATGGTTGGTGAGAATGAGGACTTTTCCTTTTTTAAAAAATGAATTTTATTGTATATATTTAAGGTTTACATGATATCACAAAATACATATGGATAGTAAAATTCTTACTATAGTGAAGCAAATTAACATAGCTATCATCTCACATATTTTTGTATGTGTAACGAGAGCTAAAATCCATTTATTTAAGTAAAATACAATTTTATTGACTTTAGTCCTCATGTTACACATTAGATCTCTAGATCTATTCATCCTACCTATCTGCTATTTTGTATTCTTTCATCTACATCTCTTCAGTTCCTCTTCCTACACCTGTGGTAACTACTGTTTCATTCTCTCTCTTGTTTTTGATCTCATATATATTCCACATATAACTGAGATGATGTAATAGCTTTCTGTGTCTGGCTTATTTCACTTAGCATGATGTCCTCCAGGTCCATCCATGTTGTAGCAAATGGCAGAATCTCTCTCTTTTTTTAAGGCTGGATAATATCCTATTGTATATATACCACGTTTCCCTTATCCCTTTGTCTGTTGGTGGACATTTAAGTTGTTTCTATATCTTGGTTACTGTGAATAATGCTACAGTGCACAAGGGAGTGAACATATCTTTATGAGGTGGTGATTTCAACTCTTTGGGGTGTATACCCAAGAGAGGGATTACTGGGTCATATGGTGGTTCTATTTTTTGGGGGCGGTGGGTGGGAGGGTTCTTGTTGCCCAGGCTGGAGTACAGTTGTGCGGTCTCGGCTCACTGCAACCTCCTCTTACTGGGTTCAAACAATTCTCCTGTCTCAGCCTCCTGAGTAGCTGGGATTACAGGCATGTGGCACCACGCCTGGCTAATTTTTGTATTTTTAGTAGAGATGGTGTTTCACCATGTTGGCCAATCTGGTCTCGAACTGCTGACCTCAGGTGATCTGCCCGCCTCGGCCTCCCAAAGTGCTGGGATCACAGGCGTGAGCCACTGTGCCTGACCAGCAGTTCCATTTTTAATTTCTATTTAAAGATAGAAACCCCCATACTGTTTTCCATAATGGCTGCACCAATCTGCCTTCCTACCAATGGTGTTCTAGGGTTCCCTTTTCTCCAAACCCTAGCCAGCATTTCTCATCTTGTCTTTTGCCTTTTTTTCCCTATCTTTTTGCTAAGCACTTTTCCTTTCAACACAAATTTACTCATTTCACCTTTCATCTGCTTCTTCTAGAATCGTCCTTCTCAGGTGAAACTCAGTTGCAGGACTAGGGTGAGTCAAATAAGGTGCCTAGAGAAAATTTAAGGAGGCACTCTCAGTAATATACAAGTGCAGGTACAGCCCTAAGTGAGGACTTCCTTAAAATTTTCACCCTAGGCACCCCAACAGCCACACAGCTTCTGCCATCCAATCATAAATGGATCTGTTCCTACCTAGAAATCAATGTTTCATTAGCACTTCCCTACCATTCGGCCTTTTTTATCTCATAGTACCTTGGTTACATTTAGTCAAGGTCTAAGTCTATCTCACTTTGAGGCCTACTGCACCCATTACTCCACTGGACCTAGCAGCGATGGTTTTTGGTTCAGTTAGGCAATCACACCTTCAAGACCCAAAAAGGCCAGCCCCTCACCAGTTTACTCAGTTTTGCAGAAGAATACATGGCAGTGAATAAAGCATACTGTCTAGCAGCAGAGCAGCATCAGACATGTTCCTTTAATGCAAGTCTTCACAGGAGTCCAGGGCTGTTCTTTTGCCTCCAAATTACATCTCAGGTTCAAGGAAACAAGATTACACAGGTGGGTGTGTAGGAGCCTCTCTAGTTTAGTAGCCTCACACCACACATAAAATACAATGTATTTTGAACCTATGCAGGATTGCTACGGGAGTACTGCTCTCCTTCCAGGACTCAACAAGAACACCTGGGTACGTCACACTACATTCAGGAAAGCCCAAAGCTATGGCTTCTCCTCAAGTATTTATAGTTCATTCACAAACCTCCCAGCTCAGATGCACTTTACCAATCAAGGGTTATGTTTACCACAGGCAACGTTGTAAGGTCACACAGCTGTCATTCCACCTTTCGTAGATTACAGAGAAAGAGTGCTGGAAGATCACCAGGAGGCCATTTTCACAGGAGACAGGAGAAAGGGTTTACTAACCCTTTGCTCACACATACTAAGGCACAACACCATAAAATTTCAGAATGCTGGGACTAAAGAAAACAACCTAAAAACCTTCCAGATTTTTGTTTTTAAAAAGTCTCAATCAAAGTTTTAGTAATTAGAATGGCTTCATACCTTTCAACAACAGCTACAGAACCTACAAGTCACTGCAGGAAAATCTTCAAAATTCCAAGGAAAAACAGTTTCTAAAATAGAAATGCAAATCTATATAAACTATTAATCAAGCTTAAAGGTCTATCTCTCAGAGATGCAGAGACTTAGAAAATTTTCCTTAATGGACCATTTCTCAGAAACTTTTGCAGAACCCCCATCCCCACCACACCAAACAAAGGAGTAATCCAAGAAAGAGTTGCAAATCCAAGAAATAGGAGATCTCTCATAGGGAAGAAGCAATGTCTCAGAATGGTAATGAGTAGAGATTTCAGAACAGTCAGCAGGCCTAAAGAGCATATCATAGAGCAGTATGATGAGGGAATTATCCAGGGGAAAGAAGAAATTTATATTTCTGTCAAAGGATTTGGGGGTGAATTACCGATTGAATATTAAAAAACTAAGGAAACAAACAAACAAAAATCATCCGATAACCCTGGGGTGAAAGTGGGATTTAAACACAGAAAACCCACTCTAACTCAGCTATGTCCTGTCTTTACTATGCTGGGAGAATGGGAAGGGGGAATGGAGGTACACTGGGAAGGAGGGTGTTGGCTTTCAAAACTTTTGGTTTACTGATCTAACAGCCATTTCTAATTCCTTTTTCCTTTGTCTCCCTCATACACTATATTCCCTTGGCTGGAGAAGGGCCTCCCCAAGCTTCTCTGGTAGCTATGGGTGACCAAGAAACTGTTCAAGTCAATCATCTGTAATCAGGAGTTTAGTAAGGGTTTCTGGGAAAGCTTTTACTTTCCTTATTGAACAAGTAGATTTGGCAGTCATTCCCTTTCCTTTCTTTTTGTCTTGGACATGGATTGATGCCTAGAGCTGCAACAGTCACAAGTGCAAACATGAATCAACAAACAAAACGTGGTAAGGATAGTGGAACAGAAAGAAAGAGCGTGAGTGACTGATGACATAGGTGAGCCACTGCACTGACTCTGAACAGTCTGTCTCTAAGACTTATTAAATGAAAGCTCAGTCAGGTCTTCTGTTACTTACAGCCGAACGCATAAAAAATTCTTAGCTAATACATGGTAGATGAGGGTTAAATATTCATTTTCTATAGCAGGAAGTCAATACATGATATCTAAAGATTTAAAAACTAAGAAATAACATGTTGAAGCATGTTATTTACTTGGAAATATGACAGTAAGCACCTGAAGAAATAACTAAAAGAATGAAAACTGGATGCCACTGAGGAGTGGAAATTGAGAAAGGTGGGGCTGGTGACTGCTATTTTTCTTTTTCTTCTTTTTTGAGATACCGTCTCGCTCTGTTGCAAGGCTGGAGTGCAGTGGTGTGATCACAGCTCACTACAGCCTCGACCTCTTGGGCTCAAGCAATCCTCCCACTTCAGCCTCCCATGTAGCTGGGACCACAGGCATGTGCTACCATGCCTGGCTAATTTTTAATTAATTTATTTTTTTTTGTAGAGATGGGGGTCTGCCCCAAGGCTGCACTATTTATTTATTGTAAGCCTTATAGTAGGGTCTCTCAACATTAGCACTACCAACATTTTGGGCCATATAATTCTTTGTTGTGTGGGGCTGTCCTATGCATTGTTTATCAGTGTTTCTGGCCTCTACCCATTAGATGTCAGTAGCAATCCCCCTTTTCCCCAATTGTGGCAACCAAAAATGTTTCTGACCATTGCCAAATGACCCTGCAAGGCAAAACTGCCTTTGGTTAAGAACCACTGCCTTATAGTGCTATTTAAAAATTTTTTTAATAATACTGTAAATGTATAATTTCCACAAAATTATGGTTAAAGAGACAGTATGAAATAAGCTAGACAGAAAACTGCCAAACGTCATTTCACCTTTCAAACACCTCTCACTCTCCTTCACTGACCTTTCCCTAAGCCTAAGAATCCCACTCCTTTCCTCCCAGACAAGCACAGACAGACACTTACCACCTAGAAATGCACATTCATAATGGCTGCAGGTCTTGTTTGTGCTTTGAAGGATAAGGTTATTGCCAGCCCCTTCCTGAGACACTTGAAAAACCTCATTCAGAGGTATTAAAGTAATTCTTTCACTTTCTTTATCAAGAAATTTTTCAATGTCAACTCCAAGGCATGTGTAGATGGATAACACAGTGAGCTGGTCATCAGCAGCCTGAGGTTTGACTGAATATGCCAAGGTAAAATGGCCAAACCTGGCTTGGTTTAGCCCTCCAAATGTAAATGAAGTGCCCTGGCTTGTTCTATATACCACATTTTTGGAACTGGCCTCACAAGGTCTTCTCAGCAACTGCAGGGCTCTTGTCAGGTAAAAGTGGAAAGCTTTGAACTGGAAGCCATAGATATAATCTTCTCGAGATTGCCCAGCCATCTTCACAGCTTCACTGAACAGATGGTAAAAGGGAGTTTGCTCTTGAGCTTCAGAAATATATGCCATCAGGGCTATTCCATGGTTATCCTTAAAATTCACAGGGAGAAAGATTTGAGTCTTTCGGGCTGCCCATTTGGCTTTTGCATTTTCCCACACAGTATCTAATTGCTGGTGGCTTGCTTTTTCCTCCTTTAGCAGTTGGGGAACGTATTTAATTTCCATCCTGTCAGTACATTTCAGGTATTCATCATCAAATGCATTATCTGCCATGTCTAACACTTCAGCCTTCACCTTCAAAGGAAAAAGAAAGTAATACTCTTGAAATAAGAAATTTAGTGAGTATCATTTTCTCTCACATTATTACCCCCATCTTCTCATCCCTTGCCAAAATTCTCTCCTTACTTATAACCAACTTTGGGTAGGATTTTTATGCAGGAAGTATATTCCACTGCTACTGATAACTTTTCTCAGCTGTGACGTATTTGTGTGAAAGAGTAAATGTCAGTGGGTGACAGGGTGACAGGTATGGGTGAGATTGTGCCTGTAGCTCATTTATCTGGATATTATGGTACAGAACAAAGAACAATGAATGTGAAGCTAAAGAAATGGGTAGCAGTCCCAGCTTTGAACAATATTTTTAGCTAGATTTCTTCGACCCGTCAAGGCTGTTGGGAATTTGAAGTATCATATGCAAATATTATTCATGATCTATAACACATAATAACAAACATTACTCCTTTTCCTTTGGGGTTGCCCCTTCCCTTGTTCATATGGCTTAGGTAGAAATGATTTGGCACTTCCTGGATAAGCAGGTGATCTAAGTCTAGCAATCAGAGCTCCCAGAGGAAAAAAATGAATCTTTCTTCCTTTAAAGCTATAAGCTCTAAGGATGATATTGACCTAGGGCTTCCAACAGTTATTGTTTTAGTTCCATGGAGAATTCTGTCTGAAAATAAAGCAACAAATAAGGCTTGCTGAGCTGAGAAGTAGAGCTAAGGCCTTGAAAACATACTTTAGACGCTGAGTCTAACTGTACCTGAAGACTGTGTTCTTCATTTCTAAGAATCAATAAATTCCCTGTTTGCTTCAGCTAGTTTAAATTGTATTTCAGTCACATACAACTGAAGAAGCATAATGCCACATACAACTAAATTATACATATACATATGTTCACATACCATAGGAAGCAGGGTGGTGTAATGTAATCAACACTACTTGGAAACCAGGCAGATCTGAGTTCAAATCCCATTTGTTACTAATTAGGTATGGGAAAGTTACTTGACATTTCTAATCCTCAAGTTTTCCATTTAAAAAAATGAAGATAAAACATCGGACTCGGTGGCTCATGTCTGTAATCCCAGCACTCTGGGAGGCCAAGTGGGCAGATCATGAGGTCAGGAGTTCAAGACCAGCCTGGCCAACATGATGAAACCCCATCTCTACTAAAAATACAAAAATTAGCTGAGCGTAGTGGCAGGCACCTGTAATCCCAGCTACTCAGGAAGCTGAGGCAGGAGAATCGCTTGAAACCGGAAGGAGGAGGCTGCAGTGAGCGGAGATTGTACCACTGCACTCCAGCCTGGGTGAAAAGCAAAACTCTGTCTCAAAAAATAAAAAATAAATTAAAAAATGAAGATAAAGTGGAGGAAATAATATTTGAACTGCGGGATGGCTATGAGAATTAAATTACATAATGAATATATGCAAAGCCCTTTGTCCCATGCCTGGCACATGTCAAGTCTTTAACATACTGTGGTTATTATTATTTTTTTCATAAGGTCTTTCTCCAGTGTGATGTGGTTATTTTGTATTATTTCATGTTAAGAACATGTGTATTATACTGTTAGTCCCTTAAGGGTGGGATCTGTATCATTTTTATCTTTGAATCCTATGCACCTAGCACAGAACCTGGCAAAATATTCAAGTGAACTAAATTAGAACCCTGTACTCTGGCTTATGGATCAAAAAATAAGATGATCAAATCTCCCCAGGAATACCATTTATGGGTTTCTGCAAATAAAAGGATAATGTCTCTTCCATTATTCTATACTTGTATGGTGCATAGTTGCATCAGTCTTCTCAGGAACCTCAGTTGGAGACTTTATAGACACATTTAGCCAGAAGCTGTTAAAGTTACAGATTCAAAAAAAAAGTTACAGATTCTATGTGAATGATTCTTAAAAACTCTCTCTCTCTCTCTCTCTCACTGTGTGTGTGTGAGAGAGAGAGAGACAGAGAGAGAAAGAGACACAGAGAGACAGATATATTAACTTGTAAAAGCAAAACAAAACTTGCTTCCATATCCTGCCCTAGGTATCTCCTTTCCCGTCTCTCTTCTCTCCCTCATGAACAAATATCTTGAAAGAGATGTCTATCCTTGCCATCTCCACTTCATTTCCCACTTATAGCTCAACCCTCACCATTATGGCTTCCCACCCATTTCTCCACCCAAACAGCTCTAAGGGGCATTTCTTCTTAGACTCTTTTGCAGACCCAACATATTCCAGTTAGCCACTAAATGTTGGAGTTTCTCAAGGCTACGTATTTTCTAACTCTCAACTCTACGCTCCCCAGGCAGTTATATACATGCTTACAGTTTCAATTATGATCTAAATATATCAGATCTATCCTGTAAGTGCCAGTCCTATATATCAAATTTATTTGCCTACTTAACACCTCCACTTGAATGTTCAAAGACCCTTCAAACGTAACATGTCTCAGACAAAACTTACAATCCTGCAACCACAACGACCTGGTTCTTATTTAAAACCATCCATTCATTTGTGAACTTTTCCTACATATTTCCTTCTCAGACACACTCTGTAGCCACTCTATCACTAAGCTTAACAAACATCACCAGAGTTCTTTTTATGTGCCAGGCACTAAGTGTTCAGCAACCTTGTGAGGTAGGTACTACTATTAGCCCCCCTCCTTTTTTTTTTAACAAAGATGAGGAAACTAAGAGATTGAGACTTACATGGAATTGGAATTTGAACTCAGGCAGTCTAATTCCAGAGTCTTGTCCTCTTAACCAAACTGTTCTGTTGCCTCTAAAGAATGAGAATGTTTCCAATGACGAAGACCATGGACATTTATGTAGCACTTGAAGAGTGTAATTCTGTCTTCAAAACAACCATTATAAAAGGTTGAACAGAAAATCATTAACACCATTTTACAAAAGAGGGAACTGTGCCAGCTTCAGAAACTGTCCTGATTACTAGCCACAGAGAATTCTGCCATGGAAGTCACTGAGACCCCTGTAGTCCTGGGTTTGTAGGTCAGTTTCCTGACATGGGAACTTGAGCTTCAAGAGATCAAATCACTGCCATCTCATAGCCAAGAAATGCACTTTCCTCCACAGCACAGAATGTACCACAGTGCACCTTGGGTGCCAATGTCTGATTCATTTTCAAGACTTCAACACCGTATAAGACACCAGACTCTGAAAACACCTCCCACATTCCTTACACTATGTCGGAGTTGATCTATGTTCCTGTCTTTTCCCTATGCCTCTAACAAGTCTCCAAATGTCTAATTTTAGACATCAAGTCTTTCTGGCCAGACACCGCAGCTGATTGTGTATTTTGTATGATGCGTGCCTTTAGCAGTGGCAAAGTTCATAAATGCCACCACTATTCAGGGACAACTGAACAGATACTAAAAAACAGGTACAAAAGGCTAGGTGAACAAGCTGACTAAATTTCTCTTATATAACCACTGAGAAAAAAGGTCATACTGATGAAATTCAATTACCAAAAATTTCTTACAAAAACATGGAAATGACCTAAATGTCAAGGAAATAAATTGGCTAAACAAATCATGAAACAATTACAAAACAAATACACTTAAATTATGCTGCAAGAGTATATTGAAAACCAAATCAAAACCACAATGAAATACCACTTCATATCCTCTACGATGGCTATAAATGATGAAAACCAAGTAACATGTAACACAAGGATGCAGACATATTAGAACCCTAATATATTGCTGGTGGGATTGTAATACCGTGTAGCTAGTGTGGAAAAGTTTGGCAGTTCCTAAAAAAGTTAACATAAAGTTACCATATGAACCAGCAATTCCACTACTAGGTGTATACCCAAGAGAAGTGAAACATGTTCACAACAATAGGTAATTTTGTTATCATGAATCATAAATCATAACCCCCAAATTCATTTTTACACATACATTTCCTATATATAAGTAAACTTTACTCTGTAATGCTACCAAATAACCAAATAGTGTTTGTCTTATCTCACTATGTCAAGATT
The DNA here is from genome assembly GCF_000951035.1 of Colobus angolensis palliatus. Lineage (NCBI taxonomy): Eukaryota > Metazoa > Chordata > Mammalia > Primates > Cercopithecidae > Colobus > Colobus angolensis. The sequence goes on along the minus strand of NW_012120710.1, from coordinate 7,440,802 downwards.
ACATGATTAGAAAAAGTTTTAAAAAGAAAAATAAAACACATGTTCACACAAAAACTTGTACATAAATGTTCAAAACAACTCTATTCGTAATAGCCATAAAGTAGAAACAACCCAAATGTCCATCAGCTGATAAATGGATAAACAAGATGGGGTACAGCCATAAGACAGAATATTACTCAGCTATAAGAAAGAATGAAGTACTGATAGGACTCCTGAGAACATTACGCTAAGTAAAAGAAACCAGACACAAAAGGTCACATATTGTATGATTCCATTCAGGTGAAATATTCAGAATAGGCAAAACCATAGACACAGAAAGTAGATAGTGGTTGCCAGGGAATGGGGGATGGAGAAAATTGGGGCTGACTGCTAATAAGTACAGGGTTTCCTTTTGGGTTGATGGAAATGTTTTGCAATCAGACAGTGGTGATGGTTGCAGAACATAATGAACATACTAAAACCACTGAAGTATACAGCTAAGAATGGTGAATTTTTATGGTATGTAAATTATATTTCAATAAAAAACATACTGCGACACAGGCAACAGGATACACAATGATTCTATAGAAAACGGATTAGAATATTAAATTCAAAAAAGGATAACAGTTTAAGAATTTAAGATATTTTTAAAAAGGCGTCTAAAATGGTGCACAAATACAGAAGTAATGTGGCAGCTAACAACGCGGGGAAAAAAAACAAGTGAAATATTATATTTTACAAAAAAATATGTTCAGATGCTGAAAGAGTCAATTGTAAATAAAATCATAAAAGTTCTGCCAGAAAAAAATGTGAGAAAATGGTCATTAATTTAAAAACATGTAATCAAACAATGCAGCATTATCTTATTTGGAGAAAAACATATTTTCAGAATATCTGATGACGTGAGACATGCAGCAGAGTATGAACTTAAAATGCAAAGAAAAAATGCTATGTACAGTGTGAACACATTTTTTTAAATTAAAAACAGTATACACATAGAAAAAAGCCAAGAAGCCTGTATATACCAACAGGTTGGGAATCATTTCCTCTGTGTGGAGGGATTATGAATAATCTTTACTTTCCTCTTTTTGCTTAATTTTAATTTTTTCAACTTTTTACAGTTAATATGTCACATATTTAAAATGAAAAGAGTTACTTATAATAAATTAATTTACCTATCCTACCTACTTTCATTTCCACCCTCAAGCCCCACAGATGCCTCAGGTAATGTTATATCAAGAATTTCCATTCCAATGACCACATGCTTCCCATTCCCAACATTACCTGGAAAATGTCCACTAGAATCATGGTTGCCAGCAGCATGGTGACTATTTCAAAATGTCCTGTCTTCATTTTTCTCTTCTAAATTAAAATAAAGAAATTTCAATTCAGTAGACTCAAAAAAGGGATATAGGAGAGGAGAATAGGATAACAATGTGTACTTTTTCGTTTAGAATGCAAGTGGATAGCATGATGGTCAGGAAGTGATTATCAATAAATTCCTAACGTGCTACAAAAGCAATTAGGCATCTAGTGGTCTAACGCTCTCATTCTACAGACGAGGAAACAAAAACTCCTTAGAATTTCAGTGATTTGCTCAAGATTAAATCTGTCCATTTCCATACTCCTCCAGACATGTCATCTCTCCCACCACAGTCACTGGGAGTCAAATTTTCTTCCCATCACTAAATCTCCCCTCAGCATGCACAGGAAATAACACAATCAGACTAAAAAACAGCAGTCTCAAATTGGTCCCCTAGCTCCCAGTTTCTAAGAACTCCCCAGGAATATGTCCATGCACATTATCCATTCTTCTATCTTCTTTGCACATTAAGTCACGCCCTTTTGAGTGGGACAGAGGAGATGATGAGGCCAGTGGTGGTACAAAGCAGTGGATTGTCAGAGATGGCCCCCTTCCCACAAATACTCACAATCAAGAGAAGCCTGAGGGTAAAATAAGTGTGTTGCATAACTTTCTGAAGGCGGGAACAAGAATAAGAAGGAACTGGGTAGGCAGCAATTCTAAGATTATACAACTATTGGCTGAATGCCTAATATTCATCCCAGTATTTATGATACTGTAACTCAAATGAAGCTTCTATTTTATCCTACCAATCACCATATTCTGGATTCTAAAAATGAGAGTGAACAGCACAGGGGAAGGGAGATAGTCTTCCTTTGTACAGATCATTTTGGCCTCAATTTCCCATATTTCTTCAGAAGCAGTTTTGTTTTGTTTTTACTAAAAATACTAAAATATAGTACCAACATGCTTCTTTGTGTTAAACTTCTCTTTCCAAAAAAGATTTGAATACAAGATAATAGATACCTGTCACAAGGCAATATGTTTTAAGCAAGCTTTGGATTAGGATTTTCCTAAAAATTGTTCATTTCTTTAGTCTGAGTGTAAATAAGTCAAAAGGTTTACCTGGCTTTTGTGCCTTTGGAGGAAGTTTAAATGATGCTAGGCCTCAAACTGACTCCCCACTCTCAGTTGTGGTAAGCGAGTCTTCAGGATGGGATGTTGTTGACAGTGAGAGCTGAGATGGGAATGCTTTTCTTTTTATAAACACCCCCAGCAGTAGCTTGGCAGTGGCACATTACGCTACTTGTGTTCTGCTATTTATATCTGGCCCCCACACTATGCCTTGGAATCACTGCTGTTAACACTTTAAATCTCCAAGAGGCTTGTAAAGCCATAGCCATTCCCTTTAGCCACACAGCACGTTCAGTTCTGAGCCCACAATTCTAGGCTTCTCTCAGAAAGAAATGACTTCCCATTCCTAATCCTTTGACACTGAGATATCAAACTAAAGCATGGATTTTACTCTAGGCTAAGTGATTCACATAACTAAGGGAACTTTCTTTGTTAATCACTGGCAATGGTGACAGCTATCACCATTCGCTCAACTAGCTTACTGTATTTCAGGTACCTTGTCAGGAGTCGGGATACACAAGCAAGTGAAACAAAGTACTAAAAAGCACTCACGATCTAATAAAAAACATGAATATGCATACTTAACCAAAATACGACATGTTAAGAATCCCAAGTATAGACAAAGTCCAGTGATAACACTAAGGAGGGAAGGATTTGGTAATGCCTGCAACTAAAGCTCTCATTTGCGTAACGTATACATGGTAAATATACTGACTGCAATGCTGAGGAACACTTAGGGTTCACTGACTGTGGATAAAAAAACACAAAAATGTCCTAAGAAATTCACGCATACATACACCACAATGCATTAATAGAATGTTTATAGTCGCACTGTTCGTAATAACCCCCAAACTGGAAACCATCTAAATGTCCATCAATAGTAGAATGGTTAAACTGTAGTATAGTCATACAGTGAAATTTTATATAGCATTGAAAATGAACAAACTCTGACCATATATAACAATGTGGATAAATCTCACAAAATTTTGAGTAAAAAAAGAGATACAAGCATGTTTATACTATATGATTTAATTTATATTGAGAACAAAATTAGGCAAAACACTTCCAAGGCATGAGAAGTCAGAATAGAGGTCACCCTGGGTAGTAGCTAGTAACTGGAAAGGGCACAGAGGAGCATCTGAGATGTTAGCTGGGTTCTGCTTTTTGCTATGGGTGCCAATTACACTGACACATTCAGTTTGTGAAAATTCAGCAAGCTATATACTTATGATATGTGTATTTTTTTGTATACACATATATTACTTCAAGAAAACATTTTCAATTATGAAATACACCCATGTTTACAAAATCCAACTCTACTCTTTAGAATTGAGACAAGTTCCAACCTTTTCCCACCTCACTGGCTTGGCAATCCAAGATTAAATACACAGCACAGACTCACTCCCAGAAATATCATTTTTTAAAAAACAGGAGTTTGGTTAGAAAGAAAAAAGAGAGTGTGCATGTTTTCAGGCCTTAGGCTCGCAATAACCTGCTTTTAAGTCCCAGGCATGTAGGCCTACAGGAAATTAGGTAGAGAAGTTGTCCTGTTGCTGGCCTCCCAAACCTGCCACACTCATCTATGTATCACACAAAAGACAACGTTCATCAAATAGAATAGAACAAATGTGAGACGACATTCACGGCAAGTTTGGCCTTGTTTATCCCCAATGTGATTTTGTTCCATTCCTTTTTTGTTCCAGTTTTTAACTAAATTTCTTTCATTCATTCATTGAACAAATATTTGAGTCTTAAAATGTGCTAGGAACTGTTTTAGGTACTAGAGGTATACCAGTGAACAAAATGGATAAATATCTTGCCTTTGTGAAGTTTATATTCTTGTGGGAGGAGGTAGTCAAATAACTAAAATAAGTATGTAAATTATACAAGTATGTTAGAATGTAGTGAGTGCTATGGTTTTGGCTTTTGTTTATAAGTAGCACAAACGAGACTAGGAGTGCATGGAGTGTTTGCAATTTAAATTGGATTATTAGGGAAGACTCACTGAAAGGTGATATTTGAGCAAAGACTTGAAAGAGATCAGCCATGAAGACTGTGGTAATCAAACACAGTGAATAGCACGTACTAAAGACCTGAGACAAGAGAATGCCTACTTTTGTTTGAGGAACAGTAAGCAGGCCAATATGGTTGGAATATCAGAGTAGTACAAGATAAGGGTCAGAGAGGTAAGGGGGTGGTGGGAAGACCATGTCAATCTTTGTAAGCCACTGTGAAAACACTGGCTTTCTTTCACTGTAAGAGAAAAAGAGCAAATCACAGGTTTTGAAAAGAGGTATAACATGATCTGATTTATTTTTTAAGAGGATCACTGTGGCTGTTATGCTGAGAATGGTCTGCAGGGTGAATGTAAGAAGACTAATTGACAGGTTATTATAATAATGCAAGCAGAGATTATGGTGGCTTGAATCAGGAAGGCAGCATTAAACGTAATGAGAAGTAGATGTGTATGTATGTGTGTTGTTGCTGTTGCTGAGGTGGTATGAAGTGGATGTCTGAGTTTATGATGGTATGAAGTAGATGTCTGAGTGTATGTTTATGTTGTTGCTTTGTTGTTGTTTGGTTGTTAGAAACAGGCCATTTTTATTTGAGCCTGTTAAAAATCTGACTGTTGTAGATTAGACACAGTATTTCCTGATAAGGAAAAGCATTTGTGGGTTCTAAAAGTCTACTATATTTTCAAAAATGTAATAACTCACAAAAAAATAAATGGAAATGATCTATAAAGATACCAATTTATTATACAGTTAAAGTGCTTGTAATCTCAGAGATTTGGGAAGCCAGGGCAGGGGGATCGCTTGAAGCCAGGAGTCCTGGCCAGGGCAACACAGGGAGACTTTGTCTCTACAAAAAGTTTTAAAAATTAGCCAGGCACGGTGGCACATGCCTATAGTCCTAGCTACTTGGAAGGCTGAGGCAGGAAGATCTCTTGAGCCCAGGAGTTCCAGATTACAGTGAGCTATGATGGTGCCACTGCACCCCAGCCTGCAACAGAGCAAGACCTTGTCTCAAAAACAAAAAAAAATGTTTAGACTTAAATGCAGGATATAATTTGAAGACTGAGGCAATAGGATGCACTGACAAACTAGATGTGGGCTGCAAGAAAAAGAGGGGAGTAAAGAATAGTTCCAAGATTTTTAGCTTGACTAACTGGAAGGATGGAGTTGTCACTGACTGACATGGAGAAGACTGTGTGTGGAAGAAGCATCCTGGAACTCAAGTGAAGAAAATATTTTCAAAAAAAAAGGAAAGATCAAAGGTGTTAAAAGCTTCTGATAGGTCAAATAAGATGAGGACTGAGAACTGACCATTGGATTTAGCAATGTGGAGGACATTGAAAGATTTAAGAAGAACAGGTCTGATAGAACAGTGGGAATGAAAGCCTGATTAGAATGGCCTAAGAAAGAATGAAAAGAGGAATTGGAGACATTGGAGATGGTTGATATCTTCAACTCTTTCAAGGAGTTTTTCTATAAAGGACATAAAAGGAATGAGGCAGTAGCTTGATGGCGGGATTGGGGAAAAGGTAAAGAAGAGAGTCCAAGAAATTTTTTTTTTTTTGAGATGGAGTCTCGCTCTGTCACCCAGGCTGGAGTGCAGTGGCATGGTCTTAGCTCACTGTAGCCTCCACCTCCCTATCTCGGCTCACTGCAGCTTCTGCCTCCCCGGGTCAAGCGATTCTCTCTGCCTCAGACTCCTGAGTAGCTGCCCGCCACCAAGCCTGGCTAATTTTTGTATTTTTAGTAGAGATGGGGTTTCACCATGTTGGCCAGGCTGGTCTTGAACTGCTGGCCTCAAGTGATCCGCCCACCTTGGCCTCCCAAAGTGCTGGGATTATGGGCATGAGCCACTGTGCCCAGCCAGAAAGATTTTTAAAGACAGAAAAAAACCAGCATGTTGGATATGATCTAGTAGATAGAGGAAAAAACTAATAATATAGGAGAGAGAGGGTAGAATGATTGGGTTAATCTTCTAGACTAGGCAAAAGGGGACGAGACATAGTATACAAGCAGATGAGGTGGGCTTAGATAAGGGCAGGAGCAGTTCATATAATATTAACAGGAGGAAAGGCACAGTATATTGGCAGATACTGGAAAGAAGTGGTTGCAATAAAAATTCTTTTCTACTTGCTTCAATTTTCTCAAAAAAGTAGTAACAAAAGATGATGGTTTACGTGACAGAGATTTGAAGAAATTGGAGAAAGAATGAAACAGTCATCTAGAAAAGGAGAAGAGTGAATGCATTATGATTGCTGGGCTGCATTAAGGGCCTACTTGAATTTAAAATGAAACCACTTAAGATGGATGTGCTTTTCTCCATCTACATTCAGTTCCGTGGTAGATGCAGACTAAGCTACACTGGACTGAATAAAAACTGTAGCTTTTCCAAGCAAGGATAAAATGATTACTTTATTTTATTGAATGATTATGGGCAAAAGATCTGAATTGACACTTCACAAAGGAAGATATATAAATGACAAGTAGAAAACGATGTTCAACATTATCAGCATCAGGTAAATGCAAATTAAAACCACTATACATCCACTAGAATGGCTAAAATTAAAGACTAACAACATAAAATGTTGATGAGAGTATGGAGCTACCAAAACTTTCATACATTGCTGATGGGAATGCAAGATGATACAGCTATTTTTTAAAAAACAATTTGGCAATTTTCATAAACTTAGATATTTACCATATGACCCAGTAATTCTACTTACAGGAATTTATTATACTTAAAAGAAATTATTAAAGTGTGTGCTCACACCTGTCAAATGTTCATAGCAGGTTGATTCATAGTAGTCAAAAGGTAGAAACAACCCAAATGTCCATCAACTGGTAAATGGACAAACAAATGAAATAGCACTCAGCAATAAAAAAGAACAAACATCCTCAAAATGTTAAACATAGGGTTACTACATGATCCAGAAATTCCACTCCTAGGAATAAATCTTGGGTATATGCCCAAGATTCAGAAATTCCACTCTGAGGCCTACATCTTGGGTATGTTCACACAATAACTTGTGCACAAATGTTCACAGCAGTCTTATCTATAAATATAATAGCCAAAAAGTGGTCTAGATTTCAATCCAAATGTCCACCAACTAGTAAATGGATATACAAACTGTGATATACCCATGCAGTGGAATATGATTCCACCATAAAAAGGAATTAAGGCCGAATGCAGTGGCTCACGCCTGTAATCCCAGGACTTTGGGAGGTCGAGGCAGGCGGATCACTTGAGGTCAGGAGTTTGAGACTGGCTTGGCTAACATGGTGAAACCGTGTCTCTACTAAAAATACAAAAATTAGCTGGACATGGTGGCGTGGGCCTGCAATCCCAGTCATTCAGGAGTCTGAGGCAGGAAAATCGCTTGCACCCAGGAGGTGGAGCTCGCAGTGAGCTGAGATAGCGCCACCACACTCCAGCCTGGGTGACAGAGACAGACTGTCTCAAAAAAAAAAAAAAAAAAGGAATTAAATACTGATACATTTACACGAAATGTCCAGAATAGACAGATCTATACAGACAGAAAGTAGATTAATGTTTTTTTTTTTTTTTAGGGCTGGACGTATAATGGGGAAGTAAAGAAGACTGTTAATGCGTACTAGGCTTCTTTTTAGAGTACTGAAAGCATTTCTTCTCCCCAAAAAAGTCACCACATGTCCTTTGTAGTCAATCTCCTCCCTTCACCCAAGGCTCTGGAAGTCACTGATCTTCTTCCTGTCACCAGTTTTGCCTTTCCTAGCAAGACATGTAACTATTATCATACAGTCAGTACGTAATTTTTTATGACTAACTTCTTAGCATAACACTATGAAATCTATCCATGCTGTTGCATGTATCAGTAGTTCTAAAAATGACTGCAGTGATGGCTGCACAAATCTTTACACACAATAAAAACTACTTACGCCATACACAGTGGTTGGGGTAGCTGAAGGAGGATCACTTGAGCCCAGGAGTTCAAGGCCACTGGGGCAACATAGTGAGACCTCATTTCTTAAAAACAAAAACAAAAACAAACTCATACAAGCGAATACTTTAAATTAATTTTTTTCTTTTAAACTTTTATTTTAGGCTCAAGGGTACATGCGTAGGTTTGTTATATACGTAAACTCGTCTCAGAGGGGTTTGTTGTACCGATTATTTCATCACCCAGGTACTAAGCCTAGTACACAACAGTTACTTTTTTCTGATCCTCTATCCTCTTCCCCTTCCCACCCTCAAGTAGGCCCCCAGTGCCTGTTGGTCCCCTTTGTGTCCATGTGTTCTCATGATTTGGCTTCCACTTACAAGTGAGAGCATGTGGTATTTGGTTTTCTGTTCCTACATCAGTTTGCTAAGGATAATGGCCTCTAGCTTCATCCATGTTCCTGTATAGGACATAATCTCATTCTTTTTTATGGCTACATAGTATTCCGTGGTGTATATGTACCACATTTTCTTTATCCAATCTTCCTAAATGAATTGTATTGTATGTGAATTATGTGAATTATATCTCAGTAACCATGCTTTGAAAAAGAATAAACTATTAATACATGCCACAATATGGGCATGAGGGAACATTATTTGGGTGATGAAATGTTTTATATCATGATTGTAGTAGATGTTACATGATGATATACATTTGTCAAAAGTCACAAAACTGTACACTTCAAATTTGTGAATTTTATTTATATTAATCATACCTAAATAAAGCAAATTTTAACAAACAACAACAAAAACTATCTTGCCTACATACTCCCTGAAATTTGTGTATTTCAGGGAGAAAATGAAATACACAAAATGAAGATAAGGAAAGATCTTCCATGAAAGATGAGGAAAGAGAACTAAGTGAGCCAAAGAAGCCTAGAGTTGTGGTAAGATAAATACAAGGTACTTGTATCTTAGGGACTGGATGCCAAGGCAGGACATTACAGTAGTGAACGCAAATTTCTATCATCCAAAGACCAAGCAGGATCAGATACCTCAGGGAAGGCCAATGACCGCTAGAGGTCAGCACCAGAACAAGATATTTATCCAATGGCAGGCCACTGCTCTTAGGAAGAAAAAGAACTCTGAATTTAAATATTTATTCAAAGAAAACTGTTTCAACTTAGAAGTGACTAAATTTTAGTTGACAAGATTAAGTGTTTTTACCATTAGTTTTTACTGTTAACATGGGGGTTTGTGAACTAAGTTGATTTCCAATAAAGAGAAATACATATTCCTTTTTACACATGATTCTTCACACTATGACATTCTGACATTGGGAAAAATTGTAGTTCGTTCTTTGTTCTGTTAGTTCTAGCTGTTAGTCTGGTCTCCAGCAATGGTGATGTTTAATTGCTAGCTCAGTAACTTAGTATTTTTTATAGATTTTGGGAACCTGGTTGCTAAATTCCCTCACCATAGCCTCCTGGCACTGGGCATTCTACAGACAGACAATTTCCATGCCCTCTCACCCTGTTCGGTGGCCTCCCACAAACTCAAGATGCACTCCCTTGCCCTTGGTGGGCATCTTCTTACAGAAGATCATAAACTGGTTTGTACCCCAGTTACCTTCCCTAAGCCCAAGGGAAACCGAGGAATTCTATCATGACAACTTTGATCTTAGAAAACTGGAGAGGATCTTTTGTCACTTCTCAACTCATTCTACTTTGTTATGTTCAACTTGTTAAATATAATGCTTTTCCTAAGAGACCTTAAAAATTCTCCAGTATGCCCAAGTGATGGTGGCAGCCACTCCAGTTGGCCTACCATCATGCCAGCTGTCACAGCAAGGTGTGGCCAGGGCTGCCTCTTCCACAGAGCAGGCAGGAGCCCTGCCCTTTTGGGCAGTGGTGCAATTGTTCAAACTATGGCAGCAGACTCAGGTATCCCTGCACTCTTGGGGGCCTGGGAAGGCCCCCCCTGTCCTCACAAGCTCAGAAGTGCCTGCTCCCACTGCTTGGCTTCTCCCTGCTGTTGGCTCCCACTCCAATCTTGGAGTGAAGTCAGGCTGAGCCCAGGCATCATGAACAGTGGGAGGCAGAGTCGCAGGTGGAAGGGGGTGGGTCTCCGGTGAGGTCCCTCTATCAGCTCAGGGAGGGCCTGAAGGCTGGGGGCCAGGCTGCCAGCTCCACTGACTGGAGTGGACACTGCTGCCTTTTCCAGGCTTGCCCATGACCACCCATGGACCAACCAGCATGCACTTCCTCCCCTCTGAGGCCCATAAATAGCTGGGCTCAGCCAGAGCTGAGCAGACAACAGGATGACCAGCAGCAGAGAGGAGCTACCCTCTCTGCTAATAGCTTCAGAGATCTGCAGAGACTGCCGAGCGACCTGCCTGCAGAGAGGAGCAGACCTCAGGATGACCAGAGAGCAGAGAGGAGCCGCCCTCCCCAGGGCATCCTCTCCGCTGAGAGCTCAACACTTGATGGACAACCTGCCTGCCCACAGAGGGGAGCTACCCATTGTGGGTGTCCTTCTGAGCAGTTCTAGCACTAAATCAATACCCTCTTCTTCTTCCTCACCCTTCATTTGTCTGCATACCTCATTCTTCCTGGATGCAGGACAAGAACTTGGGCAAAGGACCCACTGGCAACAGAGGTTTACAGGGGAAGAAAATCAACACCCCAAAGATCCTGTAACACAAGAAGTATGAAACGAAAAAAATCTCTGCTGCTAAAGGATTCCCTGAAAATTACTACTGTGTTTCTAAACCCCTACATCAACCCCTTCTAGGGTTTCAGTCCAGAGAAGCCACAGGAGTCTGAATTCTCTTTTCTCCTTTTCTCCATTCTAGAATCAGGTCTTCTACTCCCAATTCCTGTTAGGCACACTTCCTGTGTGCTATTTCTTTTGCCTTTATCCTATGTTGATAATCCTGTCTTGTTCTGGCATTATCAACCTTTTCCTTCCTTTAGACCACTAAGGATAATCTTAAAGGTTACTGGAGTATAGACAGACTTTATAACGGGAATGAAACACATACCTGTTTATTAGTTTCAAAACAATGCATATTATCCCTACAACATTCAATATATAATGATTATATTGCTTTATTATATTTAATATATTGATGTTATATAATACAACATACTAGTATATGTATATATTATAATGTAATATACTATTATATTTGTGGACACATCCTACTGGTGGATTTTAAGTCTCTAAGCTTTAATTCTCAACTTTCTTTCCCCCTATTGCAGTGAGAGACACACATTCTCATCAAGTACAGGAGTCTCTATGACAATGATTTCAACAGAGTGTGTGTGTGTTGTGTGTGTGTTGGAGGGTTGTATCAGAGTGTGGAAGGTTCAGGAGGTCCTTGAATAAGGCCATTTCATTATAACATTAATGAGAAAAAAACCTGATTCTCAGCCAGGGCCACTGTCTGTGTGGAGCTTGCACATTCTCCCCATGTCTGTATGGGTTTTCACTAGGGACTCTGGTTTCCTCCCACATCCCACAGATGGGCATGTTAGGAGAGAGATTTGGAAATGAATGGATGAATACAAATTATTGTAAAATAAAAATTTCTAAAGCATACAATAATAATACAAATGCACAAGATTAAATGATTCAGTACAAAAGCACTCAGTGAGCCTGACGTATTTGTAATTGTTTGTTTTTGAACTTTGTGGTGGTAAGAGGTGCGCCTCACAATTTTTGCTTTGCAAACACTCCCTCTTCGATTGAACTCACCACCACTATGGCTACCATTACTCACGCCTGTAATCCCAGCACTTTGGGAGGCCGAGGTGGGCGATCACTTGAGCTCAGGAGTTCGAGACCAGCCTGGCCAACATGGTAAAACCCCGTTTCTACTAAAAATACAAAAGTTAGCCAGGCATGGTAGGAGGTGCCTGTAATCCCCGCTACTTGGGAGGCTGAGGCAGGAGAATCGCTTGAACCTGGGAGGTGGAGGTTGCTGAGCCACGATCTCACCACTGCACTCCAGCCTGGGCAACAAAGCGAGATCCTGTCTCAAAAAAAAACAATTTACTCAATATTCCAACTCCCATCTTTCTACCAACACTGAAAATCGAAACAATATTGTTAGTATATTTTATAGCATCCACTTTCAATATTCTCTTTTTGGTACTCATTTTGTAATAAGAGGACGTTAGCACTGTTACCCTTCCCTTCATCTCCTTTCTGCCTTTCACCTCCCAATTTCCATCAGTAGTTCTTTTATCTTTATGTTGTCAAAATGTAATAACATTTGCTTTTTGTTCTGTAGCCATGCTTTCAGTACAGGTCTATTCTAAAATTAAAAATAAAAAATATGGTTTACTGCAAGTTTATTGCAATCAGGTGTATACTCTTTAGTATAAAGACAAGACGTAAGTGAGGATTTTATTTCCATCTCTGCTGTTTCAATGTCATGATCACTGTTCACACTCAAATGATTGACTACAGAACAGACTGGTGGGTGTTACAAAAAAAGACCTGCCCAGGGGACCACTAGGGGTGGAGGAAGAACACCTGGGTCTCACTCA